>NC_143013.1:90013152-90225652 GCF_055824585.1 Amblyomma mixtum
CGGAAATATTCAACAAGAGTAAATGGTAGGTAATTCGGTGCAACATATTGGGAAATATAAAATCAGCTAAAAAGCTCCAGCACTGGATGGAGGAGTGCGCAAAATAACGGCTGACGAGCAGTAGTTTGACATGTGCTGCACCTCAAAAATGCAGGAAAAAATCGGTCTGTGAAGAAGGAAGAGTAAACAAAAACAGTTCGGATAAAAATCCCATGCATTTGACGCAGCTGCCGGAAGTTCCATTACAAACGCAAAAAACGTTATGCCGAATTTTCATACCCTCTTAGAGGACCTTTAAGCTCGTTTAATTTTTATTTTACATTTCACTGCTTCCTGGTAGCGCCTTAAGGCGCACTTCGGGAACCGTGTTGGAGATTATTTATTTATTTATTTATTTATTTATTTATTTATTTATTTATTGAATACTGCGGACATGCTGTATGTCCAAACAGGAGAGGGAAATACATACAGGAGGAAAAAGCAAAGCAGGTGCGAGAGTACCGGACAATATAAATACCACAAAATAAGCAACGCAAAAGTACAATTGAAAACGTGGTTACGGTACGGCTACTAAACCAACCGTGAAAATCAAAAATGATTACAAAGCAACGGAGAGTTCTCCGGTAGAGCATTCCATTGAGAAACTGTTCTCGGAAAAAAAAGAAAACTTGTAGGTATATGTGCGTGCAAAAATAGGTTTCAGGCTAAGGGCATGCTTATGGCGCGAGGCTCGTGTAGAATCGTTAACGATGTAATTTTCAGGTCGGATACCAAGTCGAGAAAAGTATAATGAATAAAGGAAGTTGAGACGGGCTTTCTTCCTTCTTTCTGCAAGTGGTTCTAAGTCTGCGAGTTTCAACATGGCGGAAGGAGAGTCTAGGCGCCTGTAACGGTTGTAAATGAATCGTGCCGCAAGACGTTGCATTCTTTCTAATTTTTGGATGTCATCTATCGTGTAGGGGTCCCATACAATGCAGGAACAATCGAAACTTGGCCTTACAGTGGATTTATATGCATTCAGCCTTAGGGCACTAGGGCAACCGCTCATCCGAAGCTTCAGAAATCCAAACTTTGTTCGGGCGGAGGAACATATATTTTCCATGTGTTTCGTCCATTTGAGCCGTGACGTTATTGTGACACCTAGATACTTATATTTTTTTACAGCTCTGATTGCAATGTTATTAATGTGGTAAGAAAAATTAAGTTGCGTGGTCTTTTTACAGATGCAGAGAAACTGTTTTGTCAAAGTTAATAATCGTTTCCCATTCATTACAACATTTAGCTAATAATTGTAGATTTGCGTTCAAAGTAAGCTGGTCAGACACAGATTTGATAGAGTTAAATATATTACAATCGTCCGCAAACATATTTACGGACACAAAGGGTTCGAGAGCTCCTGTGAGGTCGTTTATATAGATATTGAATAGTACTGGACCCAGAACCAATCCCTGAGGCACAACTGAGTAAACCTCTAAGAATCGAGAGGTGGCTCTATCGATGTCGACAAACTACTTTCGCTTTGATAAGTATGAGTGGATGTCTCTGTTCCACAAAATCCTGCTGGGAAGAGACGAGTGTAAGTTCCACATCGTCCGACCAGGAGTCGGCTGCCGCTGTCACAAAAAGGAAAGTAATAACCTTCCTTTCGTCCAACGCAGTTCACATCTTTCTCTGCGAGCGTGCAGCAAGGTCTCTAAGTCACGACATGACCACAAGACGAATCAGTTTCCACGGCTTTCCTTTGACGGTCTTCATAAGGTATTAAAAAGGGGCGACAGTTCCTGGCATACTACAGGACGCTACAGGCGCTCCTCACTTTGTCCACGGGGTAGGCAAAAGGCTGGACTATGGCCGCCACGTGATCACCAACGGACTGCCTTGCTTCATGTTCATCGAATCACCGGTTGCACGTGCGTGACTTATCGTTTTCCGGTCCAAACAGGGAGGCTGGGGAGAACAGGAGGGCTGGACGCAACGCGTTTCAATTGTGCCCCGCACCTCGGCGAGTGTGCAGAGCTCCGCACAAAAGGAAGGTATGGAAAGCGGAGAGGTGGCACGCGCACGAGCGGATGCTCTGGGTTTCACGGTTAGGGAGGGAGCCGGGAGGAATGGTGCGGAAAGGAGCGGGGGTACGCTGGTTGGCATTTCGAAGAGGAGCCGACACGGGGTCTCCGTTCAGCGTGCAGGGGGAGGGGGGGGGGGGGGCGAAATTAATCCGCCGCATTCGCTAGCATGCGCGGCTTTCTTTTATTTTCTCTTCACAGCTGTGCAGGTGGGTATAGTATAGCTTCGACACCAATATGAATGGGGAGTTCCGGCCGTCACGCTCAATTACCGCCCGGCAGCGTCAATATGCCTCGTGTCTCCCGGGATGACGATGACGCCCTATTGCATTTCAAGCTTGGGCTATCCACAGATTATAAAAGACGAATGGGGATTTGACGGAGAACAATAGCGAGTCAAGTCCTCCTTCTACACACCCTTGGTACTTTTTTTCCACACCGTGCATGAGCGAAGCGGGTGTGACTTCGGTCCTGTTACGCTTACGCTTTCAAGCAGATGCAACAGATCTGGTCATCCACACTCTAAGAACTGCTACTCCTCCATTAAGAGTAAAAGAGCCTCGCTACTCCTGCAGGTCTCAATCTACTCTCTCTACAAACGAGTAAGAGTGAAAGGTCCTGTTCACTCCTCTTGACAAAAGAGTAAAATGGCATTTCCACTCCTGCGTACTTCAAGGGAGTTCAGTGCTTGTTTTACTCCTCCGCCCTTACGGCCATACATTCGTAAGGGCGCGCTAGCTTCTCGGGGCCGGCCTGCCAGCCTGGATGCCGGCGTCAGAAAAATGCACTGGTATTGTTTGTTCACGACCAAAGCTCTGGGATAGAGTATCATTAGCCAATGTCGAGTTGTTGGTAGAAGCGATAACAGCCATACAAATTTCCTCCCATAGCCGCTTTGCTGCTGCTCTGGAGTTCGCCTGGCCTCTGCTATAGCTCCGCTCCTGAAGGGGTCGCGGAAACCGAGCATATATTTATTTCCCTATGACGCGGGGTTCAGAGCAAAACGGTGCCGAGGGTAGCACCTAAGTGCTGGCCAGTTTCGAAGCGCATTCAGCTACAGCATCTATGTGAAATCAGCTAGGTTTAGCGACGACAAGGGCAGCCAGCGAGCAGCGCACAGTTCGTCGCCCGGCGCGACCGCGGGCGGCGTCGTTGCCGAAAGCTCGGCTCGCTCAATGATTCGCTCCGTAGCTTGCGAATCGCGCACGCAAGGCTGGAAAATCGAGCAGCGACTGGCCTGCGATTGAGCGAGCCTTTATGCCCACGTTTGCAGCACAGGTGAACAAATTTAGCACACATGTATGCATGGAATATCGGCTGCGTTGCGGCGATTCTTAAGCTCGTCCTCGACGCCATCATCACCGTTCGGGTCGACCCGAGCATATCTTTATTTCACTACGAGACATAGTTCACAATAAAACGTACTTACAATGCAAAGAGTAGCACCTCAGCGCTAGCCAGTTTCGAAGCGCTCTCAGCTCTGGCATCGAAGTGAAACCTCCTAGGCTTAGCTACGAATACGGCAGCCAGGGAGCAGGCCGAAGCTCGTCGCGCGGCGCGCTCGCGAGCAGCGTCATTGCTGAAAGCTCGGCTCGCTCACAGATTGGCTCAGAAACTTGCGAATTGTACTCGCAAGGCTGGTAAATCGAGCAGCTAGCGGCTGGCCTGCGACTGAGCGCACGTTCGCAGTACAGGTGAACAACAATTAGCGCACGAATGCTTGGGATACCGGCTGCGTTGCGGCCACGTTAAGGCGATTCTTAAGCTCGTCCTCGACGCCATCGTCACCGTACGTGACACACAGGCTGAGAACTTGAATTCGAGTACGTACTAAAGTAAGCTGCTCGTATTTCTCGGAACAATCTGAACTCGAAAATACAGTTGCTTCTGTCGGCTTCCATGCATGTGGGCTCTTGCTAGTGAAAGTACACTCGAACAGGATGCGGCGAGTGCGGGCCGCTGTTGCATATAAGCTAAAGTGTGAAGCAAGTATCGTCGTAGTTCCGTAACGCAGTTGATATCACAGTAATCCGCTTGTACGGGTCACATTTAAGCTCTGTTTCATGTCTCTGTCGAGCATGCCAGTGTCGCGTTGAGTAATGCATCGCAGCAGCTCTTTGTCCTACCGCTCGCGTCG
The DNA here is from genome assembly GCF_055824585.1 of Amblyomma mixtum. Lineage (NCBI taxonomy): Eukaryota > Metazoa > Arthropoda > Arachnida > Ixodida > Ixodidae > Amblyomma > Amblyomma mixtum. Next base: position 90,017,353 of record NC_143013.1, read on the forward strand.
AACATATCCTTGATATGGACCAGTTTGCGATACGGTGCGTTTCTTTGCGTTTTTTGTCGCATTTAAGGGATTTTCGCTGCCGTCAATCGAAATTGCATTCCGTCAACAGCGTCGTCTGCGCCGTCGTCTGCTAGGACACCCGGGGATGGGATCACAGGATCGCAGCTTCTACAAACGACATGTAAGCAAAAGTATCTAAAAGCGCTTTGGTATTCGCATTTAATAAAGAAATAAAATGAAAAAATATAATTTGTTTTTGTTGCTAACACAATTCAAATATTAGTAATAAAAAAAGCGCATTTGTAGGTTTTTTCAACGAAGCAAAACTGCAGCCGTCGTCACGTTTTGTGTTATTTGGGTTTTCGTAGCATTGTTTGAGTGCTCGTGCGGTGGACGTGTATGAAGAACACAAGTGTGTTTTGGAAACCAACGACGAGAATTACGCCCTGTCAACACTGGTGATTTTGAACGGGTAAAGCCCTGAAGAAAGGTAGCGCTACGACTTCTTGTCATCTGGAGAGGCAACGAAGAAGAATGTGCGGTTTTGCTAAGCCTTGCTGAGCCGTCTGAACGGTGAGTCCCGTGTACGTTTCTTTACTTCTGATCTCTATTCGCACGCGTTATTAGTGTGCGCCTATATAGGGATGGCAGTGCAGGCAGTCTGCGTGCGGTTGCCTCAGCTATAATGCGTTAAGGCCGATTCACACGACGGTCCGTTCGCCCGCGGCCCGCGCACTACGTATTCAGGCGCGCTGTCGGCCGCGGCCACCAGTTATCACAACAGAGTTATGCGGTCGCTTGCTAGCGCTGCGAAAAACAACAGACAATGTTTGCTACATTCCAATAGCATAGATTTGTGCTACGTAGGAGAGGATGATGAGCGTGCAGTGCCACGTTAGAGAGCGCTCTTGCTAGGCCAGCTGCGGACAGACAAGGGAACTGACAACGGTCGAGTTGCCTCGCGGCTGGTGCCCGTCGGATTGATTTGTGCTACTTAGAAGATGACGATGAGCGGCAGTGCCGCGCGACAGAGCACTCGCGCTAGGCCAGCTGCCAACAGACAGTGCTCAGTGTGTGTACTCGTCGGATTAGTGCTTACGCCGTAATATTTGTCATACAATTTTTTCGGGGACAATGATCGCGTGTAAAAGGCTGGGGCATATCCCTTGCCTAGTCATTTGTAAATTTTTATCTGTGCTTCCCCATGGAACAGAATTTGACACAGTATTATGTCAAAGTTAGATCGTTCTTGCGTCTGCCCTGAGGTGTAGGTGTCGATGCTTCCTCGCCTTCAGATTTTGAGAACTGTTTGGGATGCAACTGCGCACTTATTTAGGATTTCAAGCTTTTTGCTATATCCCTCGTTTGTGCGGCCCGCTTTCAAGTCGTTCGCTATATCGGTGATGGTTTGTTATTGATTTTCACTTTCTCTTATTTATTCTTGGTTGACTGCCACCAGCTGTGCTGCCGGCGATTCTCCGCGCTCGGAACTATTCCCAGGCACGAGACCCTACCCACAGACCTCCCTGCACCACACTCACCAGTTTTCTTCGGTATTTTTTTCCCTTGCTCTTACTTGCATTGCCACTAGGCAGTTTTTATTTCTGTGCAGATTTGTTAAATGCAATACCAATTTTCGTTTCATGCTGTGATGTGAGATATCGTGCTTCTTGCTAATGAATGCATGCCTTTTCCATCCTCTCGTCATTTGTGCAAAGCAGACGGGTCTACTGGTCGCTACGTTCAATTTAAAAATACCTTCGGTGCTGCTCCAAAGCACCCTAGTAGTAATAATTAAATCCTGTGCATGCTATATTCGAATAGTTACGCTCTTTTCATCATGCATAAAAATAGTGGTATTCCAGCCTGCTCATCTTTCTATGCGGTTGTGACAGTCATGTAAATCTACTGAAGAAATGTATATCTGTGCATCACATACAATCTGTTCATTTCTTTTGTCATGGGCCATCTCATTGCTTTTTGTGTTCCTATGTGAATACCTTATTCTAATTTATGAAGCAGTAGACAATTTCTTCTCTTGTCATTCATGACATTGTTACGGCCACTGACAACAGTTGCTCTGACATATTTATTTGCAGTTGCCAGCTGCCAGTATCTACTGGGCCATTCGTGCTTCCAGCTTTTGGCTGTGCTATCTCTCCTCAGCTGTTTGTGGTAGGTATTGTTTTCCAGTGATGCATACCTTACCTGCCTATTTAGAAAAATTTCGTAGACATAGACTCACAGCCGGGTTTAGAAATGCATGCAGAGCTCTACGTGCACTTAGCAGCAGTACCTCCCTGTATAATCACATGAATCTGATCCTGAATTACATGAATGTAATTACATGATCTGTATGAAATAGTCGCTCATGAAGCTTTTGACTGCTGCTGTTAACATAATGGAATTTACACTGCTTCAGGTGGAGTGACTATTTCACACATGTTGCCTCTTATGCATATGTGCCCTCTGAAAGGGCGAACATATTCCTTTATCCCTTTAAAAAACATTGTGTTCTATCATGATGCTTTACCGGTATTTCTGGTGTATAGACCAAAATGTCACTCAGTATTGTAACATGAAGCGGGAACTCAGTTTGTCCAATGTTTTAGAGGTAACATGAAGCGGGAACTGAGTTTGTCCAGTGTTTTAGGGGTCCTAAAACATTGGACCAACACAGTTCCCACTCGAGTTATTGATCACTTCGCTCTCGCCCTACCATAAGCTTGCCGTCCAGGTTGGACAAATTGATAGAGCGACTGCTCCAGTGAAGTGGTGGTTCTGAGTTCGAACACCGGACCAGGACGAATCTTTCTTTAACTACGAAGTTTCTGTGAAAGCTGTATAGCTTTCCTTTGTAGCCGTTTGGCTGTGCTCGAGTGGATGTCAATGAGTAATTACTCCTTATTACAGATCTTTTGTCAACGCCAAACTGATTCAGTAGCAACAAATAGTAGAAGGGTAAAAGCATGCTGCTCCCAAAAATTCGTTAAGCATGTTATAAAATGTATGCTGTATTGTTTTAACTGCTGCAAAGAAATAACGGTGATGTTAGATGCCCAGCCCCTATTAGGTAAACATAGCTCGCAACTAACACAGTGGATAGAAAAGAAATATGGACTTCAACCCTCACGACGACCCTCACCCCAGTAAAACAAAAAGTGCCAGTGTTGCCATACTTGAGAGCTTTGCTCTTTAAAATTGCAGTAGACTGCTACTCAAAGTTGACAAAAAAATGCGTCTCGTTTTCTGCATGTGCATTCCATAGTGCTGGTGCCATTTTCACTGGCCATTGACATTCAGTCGCATGATGTGCACCCCGCTCCTCGAGTTGATTTTGTGTCTTGTGAACCTGCCGTCAAAATCAGTGCAGGATAATGCTTCCCCAGTTGATCTGCAGTTAACCTTGTCCTTTGCCAGCTGCTGTCACCCTTTCTCCACAGAGAAGGGCGGTGGGAGTCCAAGCCAGGTGGAGTTGAAATATTTGACTAGTAGTGGACAGGGATCGTGCGGTTTGTTGAGGACACAGGCAAATTGGAGACTTATGGAAGAATTTTTTTGCCAGCCAAAAAAGACGCATACACAAGAGAGAACCGCACAGGACAAGGGCTGGTAAAAGCCGTAGTCCTCTGTGGTTCTCTTGTGTATGCGTGTTCCTTGGCGGGTAAAAAAATTCCTCCGTAAGTCTCCAATTTGCCGGTGTCCTCCACAGATTGGAGGATCCCTGTCTGTTACTAGTCAAATTTCACTACTCCACCTGGATTGGACTCCCACTGCCCTTCTCAAACTTTTGAAATCCTGTTGCCCTAGCAGATCATCAGCTGTCGGTTGTATTACTTTCGCTTCAGTGAAATTTGACGTGTAGCGGACAGGGATCCTAGAATTTGTGGAGTACACAGGCAAACTGGAGACTTATAGAAGAATTTTTTTACCAGCCAAGGAAGACACATACACAAGATTCGTTGTCTGTGTTTCACAACTGAAAGTTCTAAATACGTGCAAAAGTGTATCGTGCATTCGCACGTATTTCGAAAACTCAATTTTTGCAGCGTTAGGTTTTCGGAATTGGAGCTGTAGCATTGCCGCCAAAGAATCCCGCTCGTTAACAAAGCGCACACTTATTTGCTAGGTATATATTCCGTATACCGCAACCAGTACACGTCACTGTTTGGAAGGTTCTGTCGCGAAATTTCTGATTGTGCAAGGTAGCTTTTCTTTTAAATTCAAGCGCTCTCTATTTGCTTTTTCCTGTGCATATTCATCGGTCGTTTCAATTCGGAAGCATTGGTGCTGCAAGACGTGCATACGGAAGCTACATTTGTGCACAAAGCTCCTGAATTTTTGAAAGCGCAGCTCTGACAGTTCTCGTTGTCATAAAGAAGTACAAAGCAGCCTAATCTTTTTGGACACACCATTTCATGCTCTTAGCTGTTTCTGAGAAACAGGCTGCCTTTTTTCTGTTTTTGGTGTGAAACATTCCTAACAACTTCTTTCTTTCTCCATGCACAGATAGTCTATGCATACATGGGCAGCTTGATTGCAATATTTAGGGCAATATTTATAACAGGTGCAGTGAGCCTTTGTGCATGTGGACAGAAATTAAGCTAGGGTGGGGTGGGGTATTTTCGCACAGGGTAATGTTATGCGGAGGGTCTGGCGTATTGAAACCGAGTCTTTCTGAGCTCTTATTAGACGTCCCGGCACCAGTCCCAGTCCCAGCATTCGTATACATACAATTGTTGCATAGTATTCGTCTCCAATCGCTAAATAATTACAACCAGATTTCTTTTCTTCCCTGTTTCAATAGCATAGCAATTGCTATGACATCAATGTTCAGTATAGGTTATGGAAGGCACAAAAAAGCTACGATATCGCTACTTCATCGTTTTAATTAGTTACAATGCTAAAGCCAGCCTGCCTTAAGAGTCTGAATCACAATGAATGACGAAGCCGCAATTATATTGCAGTTTTCCTCATGCCTCCCCTGGCTTATACTGACCTTTGATGCCATTGCCATTGCTCAGTTTTTAAAAGTGAAGCAGGAGAGAGAAGATATTTAATTACAAATTATTTAGCAGTCATAGGCGAATACTGTGTGGTTATCCGTGCATAGTAATGCCTTATGCCGCCGCGGTGGCTCAGTAGCTATGGTGCTCGGCTGCTGATCCGAAAGACGCGGGTTCGATCCCGGCCGCGGCGGCTGAATTTCTTTGGAGGAGAAATTCGAGGCCCGTGTACTGTGCGATGTCAGTGCACGTTAAAGAACCCCAGGTGGTCGAAATTTCCGGAGCCCTCCACTACGGCGTCTCTCTTAGCCTTAGTCGCTTTGGGACGTTAAACCCCATAAACCAACCAACCAGTAATGCCTTATGCATCATTAAAAACAAAAAAAAATGTGCAACTGAAATTTGCTCGGCTGCTGACCCAAAAGACGCGGGTTTGATCCCGGCCGCGGCGGCTGGAATTTCTTTGGAGGAGAAATTCTAGAGGCCCGTGTACTGTGCGATGTCAGTGCACGTTAAAGAACCCCAGGTGGTCGAAATTTCCGGAGCCCTTCACTACGGCGTCTCTCATAGCCTGGGTCGCTTTGGGATGTTAAACCCCATAAACCAACCCAAACCAAACTGAAATTTGTTGTCTGCCTCTTTGAGATGAAAAATTTTGAATTTTTCCTTCACTATTTTAGAGCATGAAATTCAGTTAATGGTATCTGAGGAACAGGAATTGCAACAGCCATTTCTCTTCAGCAAGAAAACTGTCATTGGTTTAAGTGTTTTCCCGATTCAAGGTTACCCTGAATAACACCATCTGTCGGGCTAGTTGGTTGCGATTCATATGTATCAGCAGCGCGAACACAACACAGGAAGAAGGAGAAGAAGGTGAAGAGCGCTGAACTTCCAACTTTTATTTGAGCAAAAATTGAACCCGCACTTTTATACACATACCAGGTAAAATCCCACCAGGGGGGTAATCAAGGCGTGCTATCGAATTGGGACCAACACGATGTCCAGGGCATCAAAAAGATAACTACTATCGCACTATACAAAGACTTCCATGAAAAGCACGAATGACATGCGGAAAAAAAAAACGACAATGTAAAGAACAGGGTTGAGTGTCCGCAAACGGAAAAATGGAAAAATTGAGGGCACGAATTTTGCTAGAACCATGAGAAGGCAAGAACACGGTAAAAAAGTAAAAACAGGGTTGAGTGTGCGCAAATGGAAAAACAGGGTTGAGGGCGCGAATTTTGCTAAAACCATGAGAAGGCAAGAACACGGTAAAAAAGTAAAAACAGGGTTGAGTGTGCGCAAATGGAAAAACAGGGTTGAGGGCGCGAATTTTGCTAAAAGAAGAAAAAAAAACATGAGAAGGCGAGACACGGTAACAACGTAAGCGATGCGAAGGGATGAGCGCCAACAATTAACACGGCTAGAACTAAAATGCAGTGTGCCCCTAAAAGCCAGGTAAAATCAGGTAAAACCAGAGGGAAAGGTGATTTCTTTTTCAGATAATGAGATGGAAGGGGTGCTTACGCAACCTTCTTTGAGCCCTGAGAAGTAGGTAGCTTCAATGATTTCGCGTGTTAGTTGGTTTTTATGTTTCTTTAAGACGGTTGCTTTCTTAAAATGAGGAATGCACTTCTTTTGGCTGTCACATACGCTGCAATGGGCGGGCAGGTTCCTCAACGGCGCCCCAGTTAGATCGTTCCTATGTTCCATTAACCTTTCGTTTAAGCATCTTCCTGTTTGGCCTATGTACGCCTTACCGCAAGCTAAAGGTATAGAGTATACAACACCCTCCGCACAAGGCACAAAAGGATCTCGGTGCCCGGTTGTACAGCTACTATTCTTTTTCTTTTTATTAACTTTGTTGCACAGGCTTGACAGGCGCAGAGGGGCTGAAAAGACTACGTCTACGCCTGCTTTTCTGCCAATTTTCTTCAGATTATGCGAGATTTGGTGCAGGTATGGCAGAACGGCGACCTTTTTGTTCCGCTGTCACGTATCATCCGGGGCTTCACATTCATGCTTCATACTTATCAGGACTTTTTTTGCAACAGACGAAAGGAGAGATTGCGGGTATCCTGATTGCGTCAGCCTCAGCACTTGGCTCGAAAAACTGTCCTGCAACCTGTGTTCACAAGATTTTGTGAGTGCGTTGTTAAAAGTTGACTTCACGATGTTCCTTTTTACAAGTTTTGAATGGGCTGAATCGTAGGGTAGGATGGGCTTATTGGCTCTTGGTTCAAATAAACAGCACACATGGTCCTCTCCGAAAAACAACTTTAACTCTAAAAACCGCATGGCGTTTTGTTCTGGGAATTCATGAGTAACTTCAAGAGGTGATATAGTATTAGAAAAAGTGTGGAGGACTTGAGTTGCTTCTGTTTTAAAGGCTTCAGTGTCGCAATCTAAGAGGACCAGGAAGTCATCGACGTACCGGAAAATTTTTAGAACGCTTGAAGACTCAAGCTTGTCCTTCAAGGATCTGTCATGCATAGCGAGGAAAAGGTCGCTCAAAATGGGGGCGATGCATGACCCTATACATATGCCTTGCTTTTGTATGAATCTCGAACCGTTCCACTCTGCCACTGTTGATTTTAGGTAAGCGCATAGCAATTCAATGAAGCCATCCGCAGAAACGCCACACTCATTTTAGAAGGCCGCAGTGTGGCGTTTGTGTGTCAGTTGTGTGTCCTTCTTGTTTTAGTTCTAGCCGTGTTAATTGTTGGCGCTCATCCCTTCGCATCGCTTACGTTGTTACCGTGTCTCGCCTTCTCATGTTTTTTTTTTCTTCTTATAGCAAAATTCGCGCCCTCAACCCTGTTTTTACTTTTTTACCGTGTTCTTGCCTTCTCATGGTTTTAGCAAAATTCGCGCCCTCAACCCTGTTTTTACTTTTTTACCGTGTTCTTGCCTTCTCATGGTTCTAGCAAAATTCGCGCCCTCAACCCTGTTTTTCCATTTTTCCATTTGCGGACACTCAACCCTGTTCTTTACATTGTCTTGTTTTTTTTTTCCGCATGTCATTCGTGCTTTTCATGGAAGTCTTTGTATAGTGCGATAGTAGTTATCTTTTTGATGCCCTGGACATCGTGTTGGTCCGAATTCGATAGCACGCCTTGGTTACCCCCCTGGTGGGATTTTACCTGGTATGTGTATAAAAGTGCGGGTTCAATTTTTGCTCAAATAAAAGTTGGAAGTTCAGCGCTCTTTACCTTCTTCTCCTTCTTCCTGTGTGGTGTTCGCGCTGCTGATACATAAGGTTACCCTATATTTTAAACTGCACAATGTATTACGTGACAAGAAACCGTCAAGCACAATAGGTGTGGTTTTAGAAATGACTGGAAGTGATAAGGGAATACATTTACTTAGAGCAGGCAGTGACCGCTGATCCGGATCATGAAGGGTAATAACTAGAGGAATATGGATGGGGCGGAGTGCATATATGCAGGTTCTCTCAGATCATGAATGGCAGTTTTCAATACCCCTCAAGAGAAAAGTATACAACAGCTGTATCCTACCGGTATTCACCTATGGGGCAGAAACGTGGAGGCTAACGAAGAGGGTTCAGCTTAAGTTAAGGACAACGCAACGAGCTATGGAAATAAAAATGATAGGTGTAACGTTAAAAGATCGGAAGCGGGCGGAGTGGGTGAGGGAACAAACGCGGGTTGAAGACATCCTAGTCGAAATCAGGAGAAAAAAGGGTGCTTGGGCAGGGCATGTAAGACGAAGGCAAGATAATCGCTGGTCCTTAAGGGTAACGGAGTGGATTCCAAGAGAAGGCAAACGTAGCAGCAAGCAGCAAAAAGTTCCATGGGCGGAGGTTTGCAGGAACACGGTGGACATAGCTGGCGAAGGACAGGGTTAATTGGAGAACATGGGAGAGGCCTTTGCCCTGCAGTGGGCGTAGTCAGGCTGATCATGATACTTGCAGAAGAGGTTGCTCATGTTAAAATTTTCATTTGGTAAATATGTGCTTGTTTTACATGCACACAGCTTTTGAAAGGACTAGCATAGTGATAATTGTATTGGGCTTCATAAAATTGTAGCTCTGAATGAAGGTTTGCAATGAAAGGTGTCTGCACTTGGTAACAATATAGGTACACACTAGTGGCGACATGACACACACGATCAGTACATTCTAGTTGTATTCTTTTTTTTTCATGGGGTTATATGCAGGATAGTATGAAAAGGGCATTGGAATTGACTCTTACTTGCATTATTTTCATTCATGTTTGCAGGCACCCGGAGAAATGCACGCATAGCCAAAGCTCCTTCACTCAGCCGAGCAAGCTACGGCATCATCCAGCATCTTAGTTTCTTTTGAGCGCTTACAGCTCACTGCGGTGGATTTGGTAGATGGGTTTACTTTGCTTTTGGCAGTGTTCTTGGCATTTAATGTCAAGTACACCCCAAAAACAAAGCGGGCTTGTCTGCTGCTTGAGACACTAATGGGGCTTGATCCTAGCGAGTGCCTCCCAAGCGTGTTTTGGGCAGCCACAGCAATCACAGCAATGACTTGAGAAATAAAAGTTATCAGTGTTGTACATTTGTGTCATTATTTCTTGAACCATTGTTATTCCCAACGCAGACAGAGCACCATACTAATGTGCAAACTGTAGTGTAGCCATAAAGTAGTTGTATGAGCAAAAATTATAATCCCTTTTGCTCATTACTCTTTTGTAGATGTAGCGCAGGTGGATCCTGCAAAACATATGACCAACTTGCTCTGAAGAATATGTGAAATAAGAAAATTAGTAGGATACATTGAAAACACGTGAAACTCCTTTTGAAGGAGTAAAATAAGATCTGGGCTGATACTCCTTGAAGGAGTATAGTCACTCTAACAAACGGAGTCCTGGAACTCTACCTGAAAGAGTAGTAGGATGCTGTTTCAATGTGGTAGCTTTACTCCCTCGGAGGAGTGCCTGTACTCTATTGCAGGAGTAGTACAGTACTCCTTGAGTAGGTGTTGGATCACTCTTTGTCCAGAGGGAGTAATTTTATTCTGGAAAAAGGAGTGGAATATGGGACAAGCGAATACTCCTTCAAAGTGTGTTCTGGGCACTCCTCTGCACTCCTTTAGTTCTAAGAGTGCATAGGCTTTTAATTCCTCCGTTCACTCTCGACTTCTTGGGCAACCGCTCTCTGAGACATGAGTTTCAAGCATAGCAAATTCGTAATGTTATGTTCTGATTGTTGCCTCAGCCAATGCATAGTGTCACCATCGCAAAGGTATAATTTTTTTTCCGCCACACATCTAAGGAACAAGGTATTTGTATGAATGGAAGGAACTCCATTCCCCCGCTCCTACTTAACCCCTTAACACACGCATAAAGTTCTAGTATGAAAAAAAACCTGAAAATTTGTGCGTATACTTAGAACCGCCTTATTCATAAATTTATTGCATGAATGCCTGAAAACCATTAGGAAATCACACACGCCTAACACTTTCACGCACACGGAATTGCAACCTCATTGAAACAAAAACACATTGAGGCCCAATTAATTATTTTATTTATAACCGGAGCCGTTTGCCATTGAGTGCTACGATGGACTGTGACATCTGTTTATATAAGATAGATAAAACATGGCGCAAACAAGGTATCGTCGGCCTAGCAAACGAATCGCAGTAAGCAAGAAGCCTGTTCCATCGACAGGAAACGTATATTTGCGCCTAAGATAGGCCGTCCAATGGGCGCTTCATTTGTGCATGGGCACAGAAGCAGTGCCTCCACAAAACGGGCGGTACAGTAGTCATCGAGATTGTAGTGAATCCGTGTCTCTGAGGTTGTACGCATGCGTAGAGTTCCAACACTCCCTAGAAGTCCACCTTAAAGAAGTGGCTTTGTGTGCGCATTGTTGCATGTGAAGGTAGGAATCATTCAGTGCCACTTCCTCGTACTTCTATCATTATACCATGTGTTTCAGGGGTGGTGATCACTAATTTTCAATAATATTGTTTTTAGGTAAACAGAAGCTTTTACGGCATAGTAATACCAATGTTGGCTGATGTCAAAAGCAGGCGAGCAATGTTAACTACTAAAGTGATTAATTAAATTATAATGGTTAACTTTTTAACTTTACAGATAGGGTATGTGATGCGAAGGTACGATAACCGCTGGTCCTTAAGGGTAACGGAGTGGATACCAAGAGAAGGCAAGCGTAGCAGGGGGCGGCAGAAAATTAGGTGGGCGGATGAGATTAAGAAATTCGCGGGGATACAGTGGCCGCCGCTGGCGAAGCGCAGGGTTAATTGGAGAGACATGGGAGAGGCCTTTGCCCTGCAGTGGGCGTAGTCAGGCTGACGATGATGATAGGCACCTGGCTGCAATTAGAGATTTGTAGCCGGCCGTTACTGATATCCATATCAGTTTATAGAATTTTGAGAACGCGATTACCCTCGCCGCTGTGGCTTGACAAAGTCTGGCTCCATCGTGCCAAAATACATGAGGAGGCACTAAGACGCACACTCAAAGGGCTGCTGTGCGTCTTTGTCTTTGTGCCTCCTCTTGTCCCGTCGTCTTCGCGCAGTTGTTTTGGCAATCACTATGAAACCGTGTAGCCCAACATGAAATGAAATGAAATTTATTTCAGCAGAATCGGGGTACATATACTTGGGGATTTTTTGTTTTTATATCTGCTGAGGTTCACGAGGCAAAAGGCGTCCATATGGCGCCTGACGGGGCCTCGTGACCTTCACGCACGCTGTGCGGCGAACAGTGCCAGTATTTGCTGAAGGAGACCTTGTACATTAGAGAAATCACATCACATTCAAGCGCAGTCTTTGTCAATTCAAAACAAAAAGAAATAAACATAATAAAAGCAAAAACAGAGCATCGACAAGAAAAGGCCAACAAGACAATCAAAACAAAAGAAAGAAATATACATAAGTAATAAAAGCAAGAACAGAGTATCGACAAGAAAAGGCTAACAGCACAAAACAGTTTCACACATTCTTTGGTGACGTCTCAGGTAACATCAGGTTGAAAACGTTATCAGGGTATAACTCGCCAACAACAACGATTGAAGGCCAGTCCTGGTTCTGAGTTAATATTCGATATGAGCCAGTTCATATTGGTTGCCTTTTTTGTTTTTTATTTCAGGTTTTTCTTTTGAGGTCACGATAAAATGAAAATATTATCGCGACATTTGATAATAATCTGCAACCTTTAGCAGTAGTGCTTCTTTCACTTGTTTTTTAAAAGAATAGCGTGTTTTAGAATCATTTGCGATGGAATGCAGTTCTGGAAACGTGTTTAGTAATAACGGTAGCTGATAATCTATTGACTCCTCACCGTAGGTTGTTCTAGCGCGTTGTTTCACGTATTTTTCCTCTCTTAACATATGACCACAGTCTGGTCTTCTATATCTCGTAACGAAATTTTGTCAGTGTGATTTAATTTTTAAATACAGGTAGTTTGTCATACTCTCTTGGAACACATAAGTAATGGGTAATACTTTATATTTTAAAAACATAGGGAATGCATGTTCATATCGCGATTTATTTGCTATAAATCTAATACACTTCTTTTGCAGGCCGTACAGTTTTTCTAAGTTACCCTTACCAGTGCTGCCCCAAACTAGTATGCAGTAGTATAGGCGGGAGAAAATCATTGCGTAATAGAGTTTCTGTTTAAACTAAGCTGGCAAAATAAACCTTCACCTGTTGAGGAGACCAAGCGTTTTGATACGTGATGTGTCCAGCTCAGATGTTCATGGAAGTACACGCCTAGGAACTTATGTATATCCACTCTATTAATTTGATGGCCCTGAAATGTTAACTTTATATTATTGTGAATTAACTTATTCCTTGGTCGGAATATTATGTAATTGGTTTTTTCTACATTAAGCGCTAGTTTGTTTGAGGATAACCATGTCGACAGAATACAAAGCCACTCATTTGCCGTATCCATTATTTCCACAAGGTCGGGACCACTGAAAAATACATTTGTGTCATCTGCGTACAAGATAATGTTAGGTGTCTGCGTTATCATTACAATATCGTTTATATAGAGAAGGAACAGTAATGGTCCTAAAATCGAACCCTGTGGCACACCATATTTTATAACTTGCAAACATGATTTAACGTTACCAAACCCAACGTACTGGAGTCGATTCTGCAAATAACTCTTGATTAAACGTAGCGAAGTTCCACGAACACCGTATCTTTCCAGTTTATAGAAAAGAATGTCATGCTTTATGGAGTCGAAGGCCTTCTTGAAATCTAAGAATATGCTTATACTGTGTAAAGGTACTGTGTAAAGTAATACATCATGTATTACTCCAAAATACATGCGCCTTCGAAAAGCATACAGGCAAAGCAACCCTTCCAATGCACGTAACTGGTCGAAACAGTCAAAATTTGTCGAGCAACAGCGGCGAGGGTGATCGTGTTTTTGAAATTCTAAAAACTGAAATGGTAATCACTGGCGACCGGCTACAAATCTCTAATAGCAATCAGGGGCCTATCGGCAATAGTTAAAAAGTTCACCATTACCATTTTTAATCACTTGTCTAATTGACATCGTTCGCCTGTTTTTTGACGTCCGCCAACACTGATATTACTATGCCGCAAAAGGCTTCTCTTTAACTCTAAAACACTATTTTTAAAAATTAGTGATCACCTTGCCTGTGTTATTGCCTACCAGAACGAACTCTGCTGATATATTGCCCTTTCCGCCATCAAAGTCAAATTTCCTGCTGCTAGCCGTTTGGTATCTTTCTCTAAAACTGAATTCGATAGTCACTTAACGATGAGGACGTTTCCACCGACTGGCTGCCGGCATAAATACTACGGAGGGCACCTAAGGCTACTTCGGTGATTTGAAGGCGAAAGTATGGATATTATAATTCATATTCTTCCGCTCCTTCCTAATGAAAAACTTACTGGTTAGCATACAGTAGTTAGGCAAAGCATACACTTGGTCCATTTTTGCTCTTCAAAAAGAAATGCTGTTTTTGTTGCCTACGGGTTGTGGGCTCGCCTCGCAATCTGAAGGTTCTGGGTTCAATTGACCGCACCTCCTGAGCGAATTCATTTCTTTGCTTATGACGTCATCGGGGTTTTGTGAATAATGCTCCCCGGTCGCTGACAACGACGCCATGTTTTGTGGCTATTGGGCCATATAAGGTTTTCGCCTTAGAAATTACAGCAGGTGATGGCATGGACCACAAAGCAGCAGTTACAGAACTAGCGGTGCGCTTTACTACGTGCCCCTGTGTTTACCTGCAGGTTACTGCCCTTAAGAATTTTTTTAGACAGTTTATGGACTGTCCATAGACTTCTGTCTGCAAAGTCTATAGGCTGTCAATAGACAAATTCAAGAGAGCAGTCTATAGGCACTACAAAAGCAAAGTAGAGTTTATAGACAATCTATATATTTATGGCTATGCACTTTTAGTAGACCTTCGTCTGTAGACTACGAATCGACAAAAAGACATATCTATAGGAACGCAACAGAGTCTATAAGAAATCTCTAGACTATCTATAGACTATTTTTATAATGGATGAACTGCAGTTTCCCCTATCTGCACCTGCTTACTCCTTCTTGCCATTATTTTCATTTCTCAGTCTACAGATTCCATTTTCTGCCCGCTGCTGAAAGCTCAATAAGTTTTAAAAGGACATTTAAGGGACATAGAAATATTGAAGTCGGCCTGTACCGATAGATCAATTTTTTCTAAAGACAAATAGGGTACTACAAGTGAAACGGGACTTTTATAAACTAGTCAAAGCAAAATAAATACATAAATAAATGCAGGCTGTGGTCCCACAGGCTGTTTTCGAAAACTACGATGACGTCAATGTATTTTTCTTCGGTCTTCTGAGGGTAGACCACGCCGCTATTAATTCTCTTCAAAAGGTTGTCCCGAAGTCCCATCTCGTATTGATGTCATGAGGTTAAACCGAATGGCAGAAAAAAAAAACACCCTTTAAATCCAAGTTCCACATCCTATTATGAGCGCCTTTGGGGCCGATTAAACATCGAGAAGCCGCAGAGAGGCAGGCAATTGGTTTGTGCTAAGAACAAGGCCTAAATTCTGAGTTTCCCTCAGTGGCCCCTTTAATCCGAGCCCTTTTAGTGGGCGAAGTAAAGTTGGACTACTTCTAACGCTATTATGCCTTTGGTGTGTCTGTCGCTGGCTGGACAGGTAGGTATTCCATGCACGAGATCACGTGCTCAAGGTCCGTTATTTCGATATCGAACATTTTGATAAGGCTCCGTCACCAGCACATGCCCTGGACCACCGCTATTACCCGGGCCCCTGTCTCGGCCCACCTGCACCGGGGTGTGTACGCAATCCGCAGGATGAATGAAGAATCGCAAGTGTCACCCATACCGGGAATTTATTTATTTATTTATTTATTTATTTCAAATACCCTCATGGCCCTGAGGGCATTATTGAGGGGAGTGGAACAAGCACAGATAACAAAAATGAATACGATCACGGGTTACAGGACTACATATTGTTCACTGCACTGAGTTATACAAATTTCAACAATTCATGGAAGCCTAGACGAAGAAGGAAAAAAAAACGAGAAAAGAGAACAAAACCCAACAAAAACAAAACTACAAATCAAGAACACAGATTTCATGTCGCACTACTAACCTAAGGGCACACATGTCATGAGCAAGAAAAGCAGGCACTCAACTTTTTCTTAAAATGCTCGAGATCGTCGGTGATTGCCACATCTGCTGGCAAGTGATTCCACTCGGATGATGTAGTTGGAATGAAAGAATTTTGGCGAGCAGTAGTGTGACAAGGTGGAACGCCCACTTTGCGTGGATGGTCAATGCGCGATGAAACATACGTGGGTGGAATGAGCAAAGCGTTTTTCAAAACATGATTGAAATTGTAAATCTTAAAAAAAAGACAGAGTCGTGAAATTTTTCGGCGCAGTGAAAGTAATGGTAGTGACAATGTGCTTTTCATTTGTGTGACACTTGATGTACGGCCATAGTCGTGAAGAATAAAACGAGCGGCACGGTTCTGAACAGCTTCCAAAACAGATATAAGTGACTTAGTATGAGGATCCCATATCGACGCGGCGTATTCAAGCTTCGAACGAACCAGTGTTTTATACAGAAGAAGTTTGACTGAAGTGGGTGCATTAGAAAAGTTTCTTTTTATGTAACCAAGCATGCGGCTAGCGTTTCCAGTAATGTAGGTGATATGCTGGTTCCAGGATAAGTTTGATGTCAGATGTACACCGAGGTATTTATACGAGGTAACCGGGGCTAACGAAGCACTGTTGATACTGTAAGAGGCTGGTGGCGAGACGCCTTGACGTGAAAAGCGCATGGTTTTGCATTTTGATGTGTTTAAAACCATTTTCCATTTAATGCACCAGTCTGTAATACAGTTAAGATCAGCTTGCAATAAGTTCACATCATTAGTGTTTTTAATTTCACGGTACAGTACGCAATCATCTGCAAAAAGTTTTATCGAGGATTTTATATTGTTAGGCAGATCATTAATGTACACAAGGAATAACAAGGGTCCGAGTACCGATCCTTGTGGTACCCCAGACGTAACCGGCATAGAAGAGGATTGAAGACCGTTAACGTAGACAAACTGCGAGCGATTAGTTAAAAAACAACGAATCCATGCTAGAACATTTGGGTCGATATGAAGATGAGCAAGCTTATACAACAGAAGACTATGGGACACTTTATCGAAAGCCCTGCAAAAATCTAAAAAAATGACGTCGACCTCTGAACCTTCATCAAGAATCGAATGAATTTCGTTGCTGAAGGATAATAACTGTGTTTCACAGGAAAACTGCTTTCTGAAACCATGTTGTGTAGGTGTGAAAAACGAAAATGATTCAAGAAAACTAGCTAACTGAGAAAAAATTATATGCTCCATGATTTTACAGGAAATGGAAGTTAATGATATTGGACGATAATTAAGGGGTGAATGTCTGTCGCCAGATTTATGGAGTGGAATCACTTTAGCCAGTTTCCATTCGTGTGGTATATCTCCTGTTTGAAGCGATTGTTCACATATCTTCAGTAAAAAAATTGCGGAGTACACTTTAGTATTCTTCAGTACTTTGGTGTTAATGTTATCAGGGCCGCAAGAACAGGAAATTTTCAAATTGTTAATTATGTTAATAATTCCGTCATAACTAAACCTGACAGGGTCCATTGCAAAGCTTATGTTACATGCATAGTCTCTAATATCAGTAATGTCAGTTGCGGTACTTGAAAACGCTGCACTAAAGGTCTCATTAAAGATGCCAGCGACGTCAGTGCTTGGAATAGGGTGTGATAGAGAGTCAACGAGAGATACAAGTGACTGGTCTCGTTGATTGACACTACTCCAAAATTTTTTGGGGTTGCTCGTTAGAAGCGTCGGCAACGTCACATTAAAGTAGTAGTGCTTCGATTCCTTCAAAGACTTCTTATAAATGTTAACAGTTTTTTGGAGTGCTGACCAGTGCTCACGCTTTCCAGACGACTTCGCTTTGCGGAAAAGCCTCCTTTTTTTGTTTGCCAGACGTTTTAATGAGCGGTTGTACCATGGACACTGCCGGTTGGTTAAAAGCTTTTTTCGAGGAATATACAGGTCGACCAGCTCGCAAAGCTTGTTCCTGAAAAAGTGCCAATTTGTACTTACAGATCTATCGTTGAAGTTTGCCAGAAATTCGTCAAGGAAGTCTTCAAGTGCTTTATTGATCGCAGTGTAATTTCCCTTAGCATAATCATATATTAGTTTTATATTGTTATACGACGTTCGAGCAGGGAAGTTCAACATGACATGTAATAAAGAATGATCGCTTATACCTGATAAGTAGGTATTCATTCATCCAGACCGCTGCCACCGCCTTGGTCCCACGATTTCGGCTATGCGACGTGTCACCGCCGATTTTTGAGAGATGGGCGAGGGGAGGGAGCATTCCGGATCGCTTTTATTAAGAAGCTTTCACTACTGCATTTTATTCATAGCTTTTTTTTTCCTTCCTTACTACCACTATATCACGCGGTCTATCGAGGCAGCAGCGCCGCCGTCGCCGCTGCCTACCTTAGTGTGCCAACTCGTTTTAAGCGTGGCCTGGCGTTCCCAGAGGTTTAATGGGAAAAGCTTGGTCGTATAGCATGGTACTTACAGACAGAAACGCTGAGGGAACAGCATCACTCCTGCTCGGTACTTTGCAGGGAAGTAATGCACTCCTAGTCAGGATCCTATTCCAAACTTTTGTTTAAACGCTGCCGCTTTGGATTCCATCGCTTAACAAAATGCTCCCACCGAAGAGCAAAAGCAATGACAACCTCGTACTGAGAGCAAGCTCCATGCTTCAGTCCTGAGATTGATGGTCAACCTAGGAAGCAAATAAACCGAAAAAGCGTGTTTTTTATGCCACGGACGCCAACTTTTTGATGAAACGGCTGTCCCAAAATCGACATATTGTGTATTGAATGGCATTCAGTGAATCGTTCGATCAATTTTAGGTGGTGGGCAGTAGAGACCAATGTTACCAATACAGCAGCCAAATCTAAGTGTGCAAATTGGCCTCTATAGTTAACAAAATGTAGCCAGAAGAAAAAAAATTAATTATCCCAAAAGTAGCCAGAACGCTTCGTTCCTTGTGAAATGATTCCAGACGCTTATTAAATAAATTTTCTGCAAGGATATAAAACTTAAGTTTTTTCCATGCATGACCACTGGGATGCAGTGCACAGCATGGTTTTTCCGCACCACTCGCACCAACATGGAGGCCATGCGCTATTAAAACTCCTGTTGCACCAGTTCAAGGGGTGCAGCAACGCACGCATGCAAGCAAAATTGTGTTATTGCAAGTGTGATCTTCATCACAAATGCAGTTTTTTTTTTAATTTTTCTCAAAGCAAAACCGAATACCCCAAAAGGACACCACACTAATAGCAACGCAAAATAAACTCGCTGAGCAATGGCATTCAGGCATTCAGTGTAGTTACCACTCATGACAATTTCGCTGAACACAAAACAACACAATAAACAAAAAACTACAATAAATTTCAAGGCAAAACAGTAAACGACAGCTGGTGCGAAATTTGGTACTATAGGTATGCAGGGGGCGGGCATGGTTAGAGCGAGTACAGGCTCAGTCCGCTTGATTCTGGTTGCCAAATTTCTTCTACTCTAGTCAGATTACTGCTGCACTGAGTGACACGACTTGCTACAGTAATGCGACGGCAGCTCTGAGATCTAAATGACTTGCGAACAAAACACGCACCATGTGGATGGGTGGCGCCATCTCTAGGAAGGGCTACAAATCACAAACATTTTCTATTTAACAATAACAAATACTTGTGATAAAATTGTGTGTTATTGAAAAAAAAAACGTCGTTTACTGTGAACATGTGCACTGGAAAAAAAAATGCCGGAAAGCACGAGAACTGTAGCTACAACAGTTTACTGTTAGCAACGGTCTGGTGCCCAATTATGCAGAAGAGTGGGCTTCTCCGGAATGCATGAATGATTTTCAACCAGGTGATCGCGTTCGGCCAATATAGAAGCGTGAGTGGCTCAGGGAAAGCAAACGCGAAACTCTATGAACCTCCATGAACTTACAGGAGAATCAGCTTTACATCAGCTGAGCTCCAGACGCCGCCTTTTGGGGAGAGGGGCACACTGATGCCTTGTTTCGGTGACCTTTTGAGAGATGGCGCCACACACATTGCTGTAGTTATATTGTACACAGAAATGCTTTTCGGGAGTGAGATTTTTTCTTTTTATTGGAAAACTGGGATTGGGTTGAACCAGGGTTGCCGTTGGTGGCTACTTTGCGCCAAATTGGCGACTTTTGAAACCTGTTTCGCGGCGAAAATTTTAGGTTGGCTCCCTGGCTACTTCCTGGCTACTTTGAACTTTTATTTTGGCGCGTTTACTAGCCACTTTTTTTTTAACTCGCACCATACTCGCTGGCAGGGTCGGTGCGCATCGAGGCACCCCTATGCACGGCTAGGTTAGCTATATGTAGCTTACATGCTCGCGCGGCGCGATGCTCAAGAAGGTCACATCTCCAGAGAAAAGATTTCACTAGGCCAAGGAACCGTGGTAAAGTGCTGCTTCTATTTCTTGAGGCAAATGACGATACAACTCCTGCACCGGCCTCCAAATGCTTTGCACTTCGGAAGCTGAATGCCATCAATTCTGATGACAAAGAAAGCATGGAGAGCAGTGAAGGCATACTGAAGCTGCCGCTGCATTTTTTATGGATGTTCCTCCATCGAGCTGGAGTCAGAAATGCGGCAACTGCAAACAGTAAGCGTGAACTTGATCATACATCATGCAATAAGTGTGAACTCGATCTCACAACATGTTCGAGTTTATGGCATGCAGTGGCCGGATCGTACAAAGACACTTTCAGCAAATGGTATTTTCCACACCTGGCGCAATAAAGCAAAAAGTTTTGTCACTTTCAGTTTCCACCTCTGATGCTGAGCGCGTTCTCCTGTGATAACTTGGTTAAAAAAAGGTGCGCAACAAAATGAAGCTTGACGGTCTTACCGTATTTGCACGAATCAAGTTCGATCACGACTTCTGCGCTAAAACAGCCTCAATGTCCAACTGGGTTTCCGGCTTGAGCGTGACAAAATTAGTCACGTAAGATCACACTATCTACACGCACAGAGCATTTAATAACTGAACTATTTGCAACATGCCCTGAAGACAAAGAAAAGGGGCTAAATTTTGTGCTCTTTATTCCGTTTCTTGCATTGATTTAAAATGTTATTGTTCTTTGATAAGTCATGTAACTAATACCGCTTCTATTATATTTGCCTACAAATTTGGCGCTAAGATTCAATGGAACGACTACTATTGGCTACTTTCAACTCAAGTTTTGGCTCCTTTTAAAATGTTCCCAACGGCAACGCTAAATTCCACCAGAAAGGACGTTTATCCCCGCCCCCAGCACGCAGGCCTCGGAGACGGTGAGTTGGGTGTCCGCGGTTAGAGGTTGGTTGGCAGTCCTTGAGCACCTGCCATCAAAAAACAATGGCGCATCGCTTAAGCTCTACACCACTGCGCCAGGAATGGCATGAGCACTCCCAGGGATCTATGAAAGCGAAGAAGAGGATGATGAATTCTGTATATATGGGCATTACCCATTTAACGCAATTGCGTAATACCTTTAAGGCGGAGTGTAATCCCCTCCAGCTTTTTTTTTTTCCTTCGACAACTACCTTGACACTATGAAGTACAGAAGCAGCCGCGAGTTGTGTGCCAACACATCCAAGGAAGAAGAAAGCGGCGAAGTTGGCGGAGGCGGACGATGGGGGCCGCAGCCGAGGTGGCCTTGCGCTGCGGCCCAGTGGTGCACCAAATTCTTCTGTGCCTGCCGGTGGAAGATCTCCTCAGCTGCGCGCGTTTCGACGCGCTCTGGGAGGAGGTAACTCTGCCACTGCTGGGCAAGAGGCTTAGATTCTTCGCGCTGCTTGAGGTGAGTCGGTCAAATACTGTCGTGTGTGATGCATGTGTTTTACAGCTACTCTCTACCGCCCCCTGGCGTTGCTTCCGTTGGCCTGCACTGAGTAATTCATTGGAGCTCCAACTTTTCGCCGTTGTCAAACTTCCACATAAAATACCTCAAAATTCGATATTTACCGGTAATAGTCTGCAAAATGTTGCCTATGCTGGAGCGTGCAATACCAGTCACTGAGATGAGTTTGAGTTGCTGCCTATACGCACGAATTCGTGCGCAAGAAAGAAAATAACTGCTTCTGTAGATAGACTTTTGTATACACCGAGAATCACTAAAAATGGTCACCTTGCGCTAGAATAAGTGTTAATTTGATGACCGTCTACAACTACGAGATTTTGAAGCAACTTATACTCGGTCTCACAGTTCGGTGCCGTTAAGCTCCAGATGCGCTCAGCGACAGTAATTCAAGATGCAAGTGGTTATGTCGTCTGGCACTTTGAATGACTGACTACTGTGTCCCTCCAGACGCTTTTATCGTGGTAACGGCGCATAACATAGGAACAGACCTTTTATCGTAGTAACGGCGAATGAAATTGGAACGTACGTGACGGCCATAGGCATCGTGTTCACAGGTAAAAAGCTGAAATGGTCAAGTAAAGTTTCTCAAATAACAGATCTGAGAAATTCACTGCTGATTAGCTGGAGACATCATCGCTTCGACTTCGGTGCCTGCAAATGACGGTCCAGGGTATAGTTCCTTCCAAGTGGATGAATTCTGGACAGGCCTGTGATCATGCTTTTTTCACAGCTCATGCTTGTTTAATGTATAAAACTTTTGAACGCTTCTTTCTGGTATAAG
This sequence comes from Amblyomma mixtum, assembly GCF_055824585.1. Lineage (NCBI taxonomy): Eukaryota > Metazoa > Arthropoda > Arachnida > Ixodida > Ixodidae > Amblyomma > Amblyomma mixtum. The sequence continues at coordinate 90,039,635 of NC_143013.1, forward strand.
CTCTTGCGATGTGGGGAAGAAACATTGTTCGCCTTGCCTAATCCCATATCAAAACAATTATCTCGTGAATTCCAATTGCGACCGAAACAGCACACCCTCATCGCTTTAATGGAATTACAGCGCACCTGTTGAACCATGGTTACTGCCGCTAAAAACTTCAAGGGACAGCGAAACGATACCGACGGGGACGCACGCTGTCCGTAGTGTTTTTTAGCGCTAGTAAACACGTTTCAGCCAGTGAATGAAAAGGACCAACTAGCTCATCTTTCTTCTTTAGACACCTTGTTGTTGCCAGAGAGCTTCTTTTTCTTCACACATCAACATGCGCCAGTTTAAACCATAAGACTATGTGGTGTTACCACAGTTCACAGTAGATTTTGACCACATGTAGGGACAGTTCCAGCGTAGTTGTAAGTGGTTTTATTAAACATGGTAAATGGAAGGAAAAAGATTGTTGCTAATCCCGGCGTCTTCTATCGCTGCAGACGCCGCGATAAAGGATAGCAGGCAGTGTGTAGAAGTGAAATGAACGAGGTGAGGGGATAGTAGAAAGGACAGGGGTAGAGAAGGGTAGAAAATGCAGGCTTACGGTTTCGCATGTTCCACTTCGAGTTGTAAAGAATCTATTTTTATGGTACACTCCAGGAGAATGGGACGGGCTTACTGATGCTAGAGTTAATAGACACATACCAAGAAACCTGTTTTGCTTGATTCCCGGGAAAATGTATCAGGTACTTTGAAAGCCGCAAGTGTTCACTATAAATCACAAATTTAATGCTACATTTTATTGCTACAGTGTTACTGATGATGTACTATCATGATGGAAATAGACACGAACAGAGCGGAGCCTAGGTGATCCGCTGTTCGCATTTCTTTTGATGAAGCTTTTACTTCGGTGGTAGTAAAAAGATGCTAGAGTTTTCTGTAATGCATTCTAGGACTACTCTAACGTCTATTTCCTACCACCCAGTCAAAAGCGCCATCACAAAAAAATTCTAACAGTGAAGCGTGTAGGCGCCGTGGCGTTCGCGTTTCTTTCGATCGTGATAGTACGAAGGTGAGTATATTTAAGAATCCCGAGGTCTATTCAGGAAAGTAATTTCGCCGTCTGAAGCATAAGGAATTGAACCTTGCTGACTCTTCCTCCTCAAGGTGTGACTTTGTAAGAGCGACGAATGAGAAGTGAAATTCAAGAAGCGTGTCGTGCAGAAATTGGTAATTGTTGGTTGTACGAAACAGCAGAAAACGGTGAAATGTTGTTGACAAATAATATGAGAGCCTATTGAAGTGTCGCTCCTTGATTTTCGCCTGCTAAGCCGATATTTTCTATACCATTTTGTTTCGTCGAAAGCAATGAATCTATAGTTCAAAATTTTCTGAACAAGTTACAAAATTTATGTTCTGGGAAGTCTCGAAGCAGCTTGTGACCTACCGAAAGAACGTACAGGAAACTTCCTGTGTAATATTCACTATACATGAGGCTATTTAACGTTCACGGACATCGCACACCATATGGGCGTGTTTGCATTCAGCCTCCAGCTAAACTGCGGTCCCGCGGCCAGGCTTCGATGCTCAGACTTTGGGCAGTGCGTCATAACGCCTAACCTCTTGCGCCAACACAGCGAGTGAAGCCTGAGGGAAAGGACGAAGCGTTTCGGAGAGCACAATGCTTCCACATAATACGGCACGACTGATGCATTTAAATAGGATGGCATAAAGCAGTGCTTAAAGCATAATGAAGGACAGGCTCATTGTTTCACTCCGGAGATTTAGCCATATGCTCGAGAAACATGTGTCAAGTTTCCTGCGTTGAATTCGTTTATTTTTTTTAGATCAGTTCTGCCTTTTCAAACCTAATACATTATTTCTGCAATTGTATACCATTTGACTGTACACCCGTTTTTAAGCGCACTTAGTGTACTGCGCTAAATTACGCACCCTGTTGCGTCGTGTCGAGGCGTATTTTCCAGAAGTTAGTAACAAATATTATTGCCGAACTAACAATCAACATCAGAATTAGTTGAAGAATTTTTCCATGCAGCTGGAAACTTAGGTATGCTGCCGAGCACGCATATCATACGTCCTTAGGGACCATACCATTTAAAATGCTTATTCTTTTATTCCTGCTTTTACAGGACAAAAACGACCTTCCACATGTGAGCGAAACGTTTGCTGATGAACTACGAAATCGGCTGCGTGTTTCTAGACGAGCGTGGAGACATCCCGCAGTAGCGATCGTTTTGTGCTCGGACAAACATTTCGGTGAGTAGGAACGCCAATTAGGTACTGAATACACCCGTGATGAATTCTCCAAAACGTAGTTTGAAAGAATTTAAGCGTAATTAATACCACACGATACAAAAGATGCTGTGTCAGCGAGTTCGTAGGTCACCCCCTGCACTTACCTGTTCTCAGCTAGTGTTCTCAGCTAGTGGATACAGGATAGCTTGGATATAGCAGCAGGATGGTCTCGGAAAAACTAACAGCGCGAAAACACAAGCCCCGAGGATATTGAACGAAAGCGCATCCTTAGCGACTGGAAGCGAACTCTGCAAGATGTTTGCACCTAGCCAATCGTAACTCATAAAAATACGCAACACCAAGACTGCAATGCACCATCACGTGGGCTGCAAACGAAGCGTATTTTTCCGGCGTGATATGCGTTTGTCGTCGCGTTGCGTGCTTTGCTACCGTATCCACGCTGTTGTTTACAAGCTAGGTGAGCAATATTTCTCACTTCACATCCTTCTAGCTAGCATAACTGCATCGGTGTCGTATTATGTCATGCTCCCACGTTCACCTGATGCTCAGAAATGGTGTTCCAGAGTAGAGCATGGGCCATGAAGGACATGCCTCTTAATAAAATTTGAATAGACAGTCCAAAGAGAGTTTAAATACAGTCTGAAAAGCTGTGCAAGCACGTGCTGGGGTGCGGGTGTTCGCCTTCACAGCGCTTCGTCTCCCGAAGGACTACCGTACTTAGACCAGATAAAATAAAACAGTATAACACAGGCACTCCGCATAGTCAATAACAGGATCTCCGCTACACTTAGGCAAAAACTGAGCAATAATAAGACTGCTTAGTAACAAATATGGCATGCTGTGGTGTACGAATTACGTTAATGGAAGCAGCAAAATGTGTTTTCCAGCTCATTAAGAAGAAATGGTACGTTGTACATCAATGGTTGTCGACGATAATTTATGCACAGCCGCGGCACTAACCGTTCCTCAGATGACCTGGTTTGATGTGTGTGGGTTTACAAAAGTGCATTTTTTTTAGAAGCTCCTGGTAGCATAGGCTTGAAATTTCCAGTAGGTACAAAAGACAGTAATTGTAAATTGGCTGTGTACTAATATGAGTCAAGCGAACTGTCACAAGTATGGTGAAAGTATGAAACATCAGCAATGCTGCGGACAGCTTTATTTCTTGAGCCTTTGTTGTGCTGTTAAATTTCTTTTTTAAGCAGTCGGTTCCAAAAGTAACGTTCAGTAGTTAATGTGGGGCCGAAAGGGGGTGGGAAATATTTGAAGTTTAATGTTTACTCGAAAAATATCTCGAGATCGACGTAGCAAGACAACAGCAGAAGATAACTTTCTGACCAGCTGCTGAATATGCGCATCCCAACTCACACGTTGCGATAATACCAACCCAGGAACCCTATGCTCTTCTATTATATCGAGTGGAGAGGTGCCAATGCACAGGAGAGCATTCAAACTTAATGGTTCGGTTTTTTCAGCAAACAGTTTAAGCTATTCGTTTTTAAGTGTTCATTCTTAAACTGTTTTGCCCGATCAATCCAGCTACTTGCAGAGTGTGTTATTGACGGTATGCAACAGGCGGGAACTATTATTTGATATGGAAAACAAGCTAGTATCATCTGCATACAAAACGAATTTCGTGCGCTTGTAATTACTGATAACGCCATTTACAAAGACGTTAAAGAAAAGCGGCCCTAATGTGCTGCCTTGATTGAGGAAAGCCATATCGTATTTCGTTATATGACATATGACGACAGATTGTCGCCATTTACAACACAATGCAGGCACCTTAGAAGATATCATTTTAACAGCGAGTGAGGTACACTCTGGATGTCATAATGATGATTCTTATCAAGAAGAACAGTATGGTTGAAGCTTTCAAAAGGTTTACTATATCCTACAAATGCCCCTAGCGTCAGTTCGTTCATCTCTATCTTTGTGGGTATTAATTCCTTTTGTGTAACAGAAGGGCAGACTCAGTAGAGCATCCCTTTCTAAATCGATGCTGACATTCAGGAAGAAGTTTGTGTTTCGAAAGAAAGAGGTCAAGCCGAGACAGAATAACATTTCCAAAGCCTTTTGGAAAAAAAAAACTTGAAGAATCGATACTGGTCGGTAGTTGGCAGCATCATTTTTTACGCCACCTTTGAATATAAATGACACTTTGCGCGTTTGGTGCTGCGCGAAAAACAACCTGTCTGCAAATGAAGGTTATAAATGTGCACGGGGCTTGGGCAGATGACGTCAAGAACATATTTGAGTGGTAGAATATGGATATTACCAATGTCAATGCTTTGACTGTTTTTTAGAGACGCAATCACGTTGTAAACTTCCGATGCAATCGTTGGCACCGTAACAACAGACGTTGTAATCAAGGAACTATGATGTTTTACAAGGAGCAGCATTGTTAGTCATAGTACTTATGTAATGCGTGCTAAAGTGCTCTGCTAGGGTGCCTTAGGATAACAAGCTCATCGTGGACATTCATGTGAAACTAATCAGGCGCAGCCGTGCGCAGACCGAGTGGGTCGTTTACAGTCTTCCATATTCGATCACGACGAGATATCGACGCATCCTGAAATAGCTGTCGAAAGTATTGCACCCTAGCGTTCCTCAGCACCGATGTTATTCGTTTTGCATAGTTTCTTGAATTGTGCAAATGTGGAAGGGTTACACGTTTTTTAGAACAAAGAGAAAATCTTTTCTCCTTGATCATTTTTACCTCTTCGATGTCTATTAAAGGCTTTCGTATTGATCTTCGTTACTTAAGAGATTTCATTTCGAAACATGCAATGTTTTGCTCAGAGAATATGGTCATAAACATATCACACGCTTTATGAGCACTACTTTCTGCTAACGTGCGAACCACAGGTTGCACCCGCGTCCTAAGGTTGCCCAAGCCGTGACTTCTAGCAATTTCAAACATCCATTACGGCCAAACTAATTGACTTAGGACATTCGAAGTGGTGTGAAACGATTTGTGTTCTTACGCTGTATGCAATGACATCAAAAAGTAATCCGGATATAACGAAACATTGGTACCGGATATAGCGAAGATGTATAATGAATTAATAATTAATTTACAATGGTATATATAGTATGCCATAACTCAATATTGGTTATAATGAACACACCGCTTATAACGAAGGTGTATGTCGTAACTCGAAATCGGTTATAATGAGCATAACACCCAACAAATGCACACAATGAAGAATTAGAAGCGTTCCAGAGAGCTCAGCAAGATAGCACAAAGGCTTTCGCTTTACTGCACATAAGATGACTTAAGAGCCTCCCGTGATTTTTTTTTTGTGTGGATCTTTGAGGCTAGGCTACACTTCCATCCGGTTCCATTCTGTAATAATAAAAGCCTCCTCGGTTTTTACGTGCCGATTATGAATACAATGATGGAGAAAATATGTCACATTCTTCAGTCCGATCTCCCGAGGCATAAATGCGTTTTTTGCTGCCAGAGCGAGCTAACATAGTCAGAATGAGTTAAACAATCGATTTTACAAAAAAAATCGAAGCATTCGTTAAAAATGTATTTTTAAACACTGATGTCATTCTACACCATGATTATGAAATAGAGCAAAGACACCAGAAAAAGAAAGGAGGTACACCCGATCAAATCTTTAACTGGTTTGGGTGTTGCATCGCTAAATGCACCTTGTAAAAGGTTCTTTTCGGCTACACCGCTGCCATATTCATGCTGTAATTTGACGCTTGAGGCAGCATTTGGAGGCCTTTTTTTTCACGTGATATTCGAGTGGAGTACTTGCCAGCTTGGATAAAATTATTAGAAATCCGAATCGTCCGCATCTACGAAGAGCCAAAACAAGCGGCATACGAAACAGTGGTTCTGTTCCATATGGCTTCCTCCTTTGGTTAAACTACCACTCCTTTCATGGCCGACAAGTCGTTTACACAGAGTAAGCGCAAATGCGCCATCAGAACCTGTCGTGTCCGGTCGCTGTGTTGAATGCAGCGAAAGACGCACACGGTACTTTAAGACTTCGTTTATTTGAAGCCGATGAGGGTGCGACCAGCGTCGACCGAGGCAGGAGCCGAACTGGCCGCCCGAAGAAAGGAGGGAGCGGAGAAGCGTCCACGGGAGGGAGTGGCTTCCCAAAACAGGAGGAGGATGCGGGGGCGCACCATGGGGGGGCATCTGGCGACAGCGTGCGACGAGGGGCAAGTGGTCGTTAGGAGGAGGATGCGAGTGGTCGTTAGGAGGAGGATGCGGGGGCGCACACACACAAAAGCAATAAGGGGACACAACACTTCCTTCCCCCTTAGAAAGTTGCCTGGTATCGTGCAGGGGGTCGGCGCTCACGCGTGGAGGCGCGCTGGCTTTGTGCGCTCGGGGGAGAAACACTTGTAGGCTGGCTGTTGTTCGCTGTGTCTCCTAGGTCTGTCCTGGGCGACGGTCGCTGTGTTGAATGCAGCGAAAGACGCACACGGTACTTTAAGACTTCGTTTATTTGAAGCCGATGAGGGTGCGACCAGCGTCGACCGAGGCAGGAGCCGAACTGGCCGCCCGAAGAAAGGAGGGAGCGGAGAAGCGTCCACGGGAGGGAGTGGCTTCCCAAAACAGGAGGAGGATGCGGGGGCGCACCATGGGGGGGCATCTGGCGACAGCGTGCGACGAGGGGCAAGTGGTCGTTAGGAGGAGGATGCGAGTGGTCGTTAGGAGGAGGATGCGAGTGGTCGTTAGGAGGAGGATGCGGGGGCGCACACACACAAAAGCAATAAGGGGACACAACACTTCCTTCCCCCTTAGAAAGTTGCCTGGTATCGTGCAGGGGGTCGGCGCTCACGCGTGGAGGCGCGCTGGCTTTGTGCGCTCGGGGGAGAAACACTTGTAGGCTGGCTGTTGTTCGCTGTGTCTCCTAGGTCTGTCCTGGGCGAAGTCTCTTCTTCCGGGAAGAGGTGCCAGGCTATGTGGGAAGATGGTGCACGTGTTCTCTCCGCCGGCGGACAGCTCTCAGACGGCGTCGTAAATCTACGCAGCTGGTTGAGATGTCGGCGTGCTACTGTGCCATGTATGTTGACGAGCCAAGAGCGCAGGCCTATGCGTCTGACAATTGTAGCTTCCTCCCAGCGTGGCTTTTTCAGAAACTGACGGGCGAGGACGCGCTGCCCCTCATTAAGCGTGCCGCAGCGCGGAATTGCTTTTTCTTCCCGGAACGTCTCTGCCTTTGGCTCGGGGAGGATGGCTGTGAGCTGGGTTCGCATTTCACGCTCGAACATCATTTTCGAGGGGGTCTCGCCTGTTGTGCTCTGAACCGTCGTGTGCTGCTTGAAGAGAAAGCGCGCAAGGCGGCGCTGCAGCGAGCCTGTCTGATCTCTTTCAAGGGCGCGTTTTAGCTCGGCTACGTAGCGCTCGGCTTGTCCGTTTGTCGCTGGGTGGTAGGGGGCCGATGTAACTGATGAGATCCCGTTGTCGCGATAAAACTTGAGGATCTCCGCAGACACAAACGGTGTTCCGTTGTCCGACACTACCTTGCGCGGCAGGCCGAACGTTGCAAATAGTGATCGGAGGTTGTCAATGACTGCTGCCGAAGTCGTCTGTCCCATTTGCCTTATCTCAAGCCACTTTGTGTAGGCATCTACGACCACAAGGAAAGTGCAGCCCTCAATTGGTCCTGCAAAATCAATGTGCAGTGTGTGCCATGGTGTGTCTGGCTCTTCCCATTCTGGGACAGGAGCTTTCGGCGGGGCGCTCCGGCTGCTCTGGCAAGGCTTGCATTCTCGCACCACTGTTTCGATGTCGTTGTCAATGCCAGGCCACCACATGTAGCTTCTGGCACACTTTTTCATTGCAACGATGCCCCGATGTCCGGCGTGGATGAGAGACATAGCTTGTGCGCGTAGTTCTCTCGGCATCACAACTCGGGACCCAAATATGATGCAGCCGCGATGGGTGCTCAACTCTGTAGCTCGCCTGCGGTAAGCGTCGAAGCTGTCCCCTTTGAGTTTATGCACGTTGCCTTGTTGAACAGCTGTGTAAACTAGCCGGAGAGCTGCGCACTTCTGCGTAGATGCTGCAACTGTGCCTGCTGTAAGCGGAGGTTCTGGCAGTGCTTCGAACATCAGAACGTCTCCTGGTGGAAATGGTTCGTCAACAGTTGCGTCTAGTGGCAGACGGCTTAGCGCATCGGCGTTTTGATGTTTACTCCCATTGCGGTAGACCAGAGCGTAGTCGTACGCTGAGAGTTTGATGCACCAACGTGTCATTCGCGGAGACAAAGTTGGTGGCATAGGCCTTTGTGGTCCCAGAATGCCCAATAGCGGTCGGTGATCGGTTATAAAGGTCACCTTCCGGCCGGCAATGTACTGGTGAAAATGTGTCGCCGCGTAGACGATGGCTAGCCCTTCTTTGTCAAGTTGCGCGTAGTTGCGTTCTGCTTGCGACAACGTACGTGAGGCGAAGGCGATGGGAGCTTCCCTTCCTTGCTCGTCAGTTTGCGATAGAACCGCGCCGACTCCGTACGGTGATGCGTCGCAAGCCAAAAGCAGAGGCTTCCTTTCGTCGTAGTGGCGGAGGACTGTACATCTTCGAATCAGGTCTTTCAGGGCATCGAATGACTGCTGATGGCGTGGCGACCATGTCCATGTCACATCTTTCCGAAGGAGTTGGTATAAGTCGTTGGCCACGGTAGCTCTTTGTTCCAAGAACCGGTCGTAGAACGTCAAGAGTCCGAGAAAAGCCTGTAGCTCCTGCTTGTTTGTTGGAGCTCGTGCTTCTGTGATCGCTCGCACTTTGTCCTCGGTAGGGTGAATGCCTTCCGCATCAATTCGGTGTCCCAGAAATTGCACCTCTGGCACCGCAAAACAGCACTTCGATTTGCTTATGCACAAATTAGCGTTTGCTAGCCTTTCGAGAACGAGCTCTAGGCGCACTGCATGCTCTTCAGTGGAAGTGCCACTGATGATGACATCGTCAAGGTAGACACAAACTCCTGGGATGCCCTGAAGCACTGTCTCCATGAATTTTTGAAATATGGCCGGGGCTGCAGCTACGCCAAAAGGCAGTCGCTTGACTTTGTACAAGCCTTTCAGTGTGTTAATTGCCAATAATTCAGCAGTTGACTCGCTCACCTTCAGCTGCTGATACGCCTGGGTGAGGTCCAATGTGCTGAAGACTCTTGCGCCACGTAGTACACTGAATACTTCTTCAGGTGTCGGTAGCGGGTAAGAGGACGCTTTAGTCGCAAGATTGACGGTGCTCCGGTAGTCTCCGCAGAGGCGTATGGTTCCGTTCTTCTTGCGAACTACGACAAGTGGTGTGGCCCATTCTGAATGCTGCGTCGGCTCGATGACACCTTGCTGCTCCAGTTTGTCCAACTCTTTCAACTGAATCTCGGAGAGCAAACGGCACCGGCCTGGCCTTCAGAAATTTGGGTTGCGCGTTGTCCAACAACTCCAGTGTGACCGGGGGCCCTTCGTTTCCTGGAATCTCTTCCGAGAATACTCTTTCGTATTTCTCTTGCAGTTGCTCAACCATGTTCTGGCTCGGCGTCTGGTGTATGCCGCATATCATCACGCCTAGTGGAGAAAACCAGTTTCTCCCTAGAAGGCTTGATCCTGTGCCCTTCACAACAAGCAGAGGTAGCGTATGGGTCTGGCCGTTGTAGTTAACCTGCACGTTGGCAGAGCCCAATAGTGGCAGATTCTGTCCTGACCACGTTCGCAGGTGCGTGTCGTCTTGTTGCAGGGCGGGTGCGTCAGATGGCCATGAAGTTCGGAACGTGTCCTCACTGATCAGAGTACAGGCTGCGCCGGAGTCCACCTCGAACTTAATCAGCTGGTGATGTACGCTTACTTCTGTAAAAATCTTCGGTCGCGTGCCGAGATTCATGGTGTTCAGGTCGTACAACACAGATGGTGTTGCTGATGTTGTTCCATGGAGATCAGATAGCGGCGTATTCTCTGAGGCGTTGACGCTGTGATTAGGCTGGGAAGGTGACTTTATCTTGGCAAGTCTCCGTTTCGTAATGCATGCTCTTTCGATATGCCCTCGCTTGTGGCAAAAATTACACGTGGCTGACTGGAATCGACATCCCTGGGGGTTGTGTTGGTCGTCACACCGCCAGCAGCGTTGTGCCTTTTTGACCGATTTTACAACAACAGAAGGCTTGCGCACCTGGTTGCTTGTCTGGTGTACCGGCTCGGTGTTCCGGCGAATCCCTCTCTGCTGGTGACCGGCGCTCTCCGCTCGAACGGCGATGTCGTAAGCTTTGCTGAATGTGAGGTCCTTCTCAGCGAACAGGCGCTGCTGCAGTGACTCGTCACTCAGTCCGCACACAAATCTGTCGCGTAACATCACGTCCAAGGGAAGCATGGTGGTGTTAGCAGAAGAAGCTGCGTCTCCCTCCTGCCCGGTAGCTGTTGTCGACAGCGTTCCAAAATTGCAGTCGGCAGCGAGCTTCTTGAGCGCGGCTACGTAGGCGCTCACAGTTTCTCCTTCCAGTTGATCTCGTCGTTGGAAGCGAGCCCGGCTGTAGACCTCGGATGGCCTTGGGTCGTAGTGCTTTTGCAGCGCTTTTACGATGTCGTCGTAAGACACTGCCGCTGGTGTGCTTGGCTGAATAAGGGCGCAGACAGTATCGTAGGTCTGCCCCGCACAGCGTCAGCAGGTTGGCCCTCTTCAAGGCTGGGTCTGTGATGTTGTTAGCTTCAAAGTAGAACTGAAGGCGTCCAACCCACGATGACCACGATGAGCCGTTGAACTCTGGTATCTGATTGGGAAACCCTCGCGTAGCCATGGCTTGTCAATAGCGTTGCGTAGCGCGGGTCGAATCCACTTTCTCGTCGCCACTGTCGTGTCCGGTCGCTGTGTTGAATGCAGCGAAAGACGCACACGGTACTTTAAGACTTCGTTTATTTGAAGCCGATGAGGGTGCGACCAGCGTCGACCGAGGCAGGAGCCGAACTGGCCGCCCGAAGAAAGGAGGGAGCGGAGAAGCGTCCACGGGAGGGAGTGGCTTCCCAAAACAGGAGGAGGATGCGGGGGCGCACCATGGGGGGGCATCTGGCGACAGCGTGCGACGAGGGGCAAGTGGTCGTTAGGAGGAGGATGCGAGTGGTCGTTAGGAGGAGGATGCGAGTGGTCGTTAGGAGGAGGATGCGGGGGCGCACACACACAAAAGCAATAAGGGGACACAACAGAACCATTGCTGCGTATTCCGCTTGTTTCGGCTCTTCGTAGTGGCAGATGAATATTTCTGACAACATTGATCTAAACACGCAAGTGCTCCACTAATACATTATATGAACAAAAAGGAACCACGAAATGACATCTCACGCGTCAAATTACAGCATGAATATGCCAGTGGTGTAGCCGAAAAGAACCTTTTGCAAGGTGCATTTAGTGATGCAAAACCCGATCCAGTTAATGATTTGCTCGGGTGTACGTAGCACGTCGCTGTTTTCATCATCATGAACCTAGAAGAAACCGCCCATCAGTTCGTATTAGTATTCTACTTCAGGTTTACTATAATTAACCACGGGCGTTTTTCGCCACTGAAACACGGCCGACTGTCATTTCAACCCTGCTTCTGTTGCAGACACTGGCTGTCTCGCCTCCTGCTTCCCGAAAGACACCAGCGTCGTTCGCATCGACGTGAGCGGTCCCACGTGGATGCTGTATCGCGGACTGGAAGAAACCAAGGCGGCTCGCCTCTGCGTTTTGGTATTGTTCGAGTCCCTGGGAGCAGAGTTCGAGACCGAGTGGTCGCCGTTCGTGTCATGCAGACGACCAGAAACCAGGGCTGTGCTCTTCAATAGACTAGCACGGAGGATAGACCCCAGCACATACAAGGTTAGCCTAAATGTGTGCCTTATCTGACTACTTACTTTTGTCCTTTTTCAGAAAGATAGGTGCAAATATGAAGAGAGCGACAACACACTTGGCGAACACCTGCGCAGTTCGTCAAAACGTCTTTAAATAACCTGAAAAGAATTTCTCAAGAGACACTTAAGACTGCTTACGTGCGAAAATGCAACACCATTAAAAATCTGAGTAGTGCTACGTTGCAGAATAACTATGAGTCATGAGTCATGCATATGCATACTTTGTACAAACTCTGTGTACCTTAACGTTACTTGTGAAGTATTTAGTCACGCTACGGTGCAGAAGTAGTTCTGAGTCATGCGTCATGACTACGTTACTTGTAAAGTGTTCACTCATACTACTTCGCTGAATGATGATGAGTCATAACTATAACAACCTCGTCACGACAGGCAACTCCGTAGAACGTTACATTACATTACTTGTAAAGGGCTGAGTCATGGTACGTTGCAGAATTACTGAGTCATATGAGTGATGACTGTGACTACGAGTCATGGGTTTCATAGGTCATAGTATGCTACGTCTTATAATTCATGACACGAAAGCCAGCCAATGTAAAGCGAAATTAACTAGGGCGACTTTCAAGGAGTGCGATGCGGCAGAACTGAAAAGCATGATCCTAAAAGCGCATTCTGCTTGCGCAGTTCACTGCGTGAGACCATATGAGCGACTGTCAATTTTTGTTTCAGTAGTTAAGGCCACGTAAACAAACTTTGCTTCTCGGTGAAGGCTTGAAGCTACCGAGAAATCAAAGCAGACGGTAGTCATTTGCAAATACTGAGCACCAGGAAATAGCAGTTGTTTCATTGGAAACTGTCGTACCCACCCTCTAAAACTGTTTGCCAAGTATTCAGATGTACCGCCCCTCTCGTGCCGTCTTTTTTGGTCCGTCTTTCCTGGTCATATTCCTTCTGATATTCTTGCGAACAAAGTTACATGTCGTTAACGACAGGATTACTCAAAGAAAACTACTTCAAACCGGAATTATACTCTATCGCTTTCGTATTAGAGTACTATAAATCAGTCTTTTAATAGACGATATGCGAAATGCGCAGCGCCATCTCTCGGCGCTGCGAGAACTAAGTCCTCCATGTTGGTTCGGTACAGAAAACGAAACCGCAGCCCTGCGTTGGGTTAAAACGGCTGCGCTTCGTTTGAAAAGTAAAATGCCGATGCAGTGTTGCGCTATGCTGTCCACTATGCAAAGAAACTACGATGCGTGCCAGAACTAGGTGCGTTCCACCTTTTCGCTTTTCTATTTTTTCTTTATTCTGTCCCAACGTTTTAGTAACAGCAAATGCCATGTGAGGTATCGTGTGTCAGCACGCCATTCAGTGCACAGCTTGCACTTTCTGCGCTGATTTTTCACAAAGCTTTCTAGGTGATTTGCGTTTACGTTAAGATACGGACCACAGCCTTTGTTGCCTCTGATCAAAATTAGAAGACGATTTAGTGCATTTATTAACCCTCCGGTCGGGCGTGAATATATGTAGACGTATAGCAACGTAATAGAGAAGGTAATGTTTTTGAGCGAGCCAACGCCTGTGTTCCTCAAGCGTGTATTCCAGTCGCGCAGAAGCACGTTCATTAGTATGCAGGTAAATCGCGGCCATGGGCACTCAGTGCGCTCCATCTAAAAACCTCGATTGCTCATACCGTGGCGTACTATAAGCGCACTCGAACAACCACATGCACATTACTGCTTAGTTTGTTACGTGTTCAGTTAAGTTTTTCCCGTGTTCGATTAGTTTTGGAAGGGCTAGCAATCTCTCTGGACCATGGGGTTGATGCAAGATCCCATACATTGTTTTCTTATAAAATCGTACGTGATCGCGCCCGCATATGTTATGCGGGTTAAGGCGTCTTTGTGAAGCAATACATCCTACGTATAAAAACTGAGGTGCGAATGCTTTATTTTTTTAGGATTCCTATATATTCGATATCTCCGTCGGCGAAAGTCTGAAAAAAAAATAGCTACTTTATTGTGAAGGCGGAACGCATTTCGAAGCTAGAAAGTTCGTGCAACATTGTTCTGAAAACGCTTCAGGCCATCACAATTTATTATCGTTGTGGCAAGCTGCAACAGCTTGCTTCGAAACAAAGAAATTTGTGTAGGTTTGGGAAGAAGCGAATTAAGTGTCGGAGGCAACCGAACATGCGAATTTCACCCCCGCATACACAGCTTGACCAGCGTATCGAGTCCGTGCAGGCACCTATACAGCTGTACGCTCTTTCTCTAATCAAGCCGCCGCGGTAGCTCAGTGCTTATCTGAAGAAAAAAAAAGAACTGCGTGTTTGCTTACAATATTTTGAATTATATGAGCCCACTTTCCTTTTGTTAATATCGACTGACAACATCGCAATACTCGCTTCAACTGCGTCTTAAGCAAGACGCGGTTTCAACGAATTGCGGCGAAAACCAGCCGGCGCCGGGCTCTGAAACGGTGACGTTGAAAACCGCGGATGTGCATTGTAAGTACATTGCACTAAAGGAATCACATTACGCAGCTGGTCGAGGGTCCTGTGTGAATATACTGCAATGCACGAAGCTCCTGGCGTTGGCGCGAACGAAAGTTCACACTGTCACAGAAGTTTGTTAAGACATCTGTGCACTCAGCGCAAAATAACCGCTCGCTACCCCACCAGATGAAATCGCGTCCACCTGGGAATAAATTAGTAGCCATGATAATGCGGGATGCTTGGACCGGTGCTTTAATGCGCGAATTCAAATGACAGTGGCGCAGAGTTCGACTTGCCAACACATTTCCCAGTGGCGATTCTGGCTGTCAGCGCCAGACTTCAAGCGAAGCTCAGGACGCGGTAGGAGGAAGTTGGCGCTTACTGAAAGCACCTACATTTGGTAAAAGATCAGCACTGAAAACAACGCAGCAGCTGAAGCTTGCCTGTTGAAATTTCACAGGCAAGATTCATGACAGCTATACCGATATCAAGAATTTACGCCTAGCACCAGCTCGACGAGCTCTACCGAACCAAGATGGAAACCGGAAGTTGTGGGCGCGGTGCTGTCAGACCACCAAGCAATTTCGCATATCGTCTATTATATTCACTTAAAGCCTTGTCTACTGCGCAGAGCCGCTTTACGGAGGTCTACGGCTCATACTAAAACCCAATGGTCTCTGCTTGATCCCACTTTTTCTAATATCAAGCATATTTTGTACACTAGAGCTTTCATGTTCCCAAACCTGAAATTGTTTGCCTCTCTTATTTGCATAACAACGTTTTTGCCTCTCTGTAAGTCACTCCGTTTGTGAGCAGCTGCGTTCTGCAAACGTATTTCCTCTTTTTGCATCATCCCGCTTTTCCACATTATGCCTTGGAGGGAGCACGGAACCGTCAAGCCTCTTTAGGGCTTTTTGACCGCGTCCCTAAGCATTTTAGGATGTTTGAATAAACTGGTTTGATTTGATAAAGCACGCGATGCACATTATGTGCGACCAGATTCACTTTGTGTGTATTCCCATTTAGAGTTGCAGTTCTACGAAGTCATGAATATTTTTCATCAACCAGGCGCCCATAATGACGGCTTGTGACGCATCAATCAGGCGCCTATAATTACGGCTTGTGTACCAGAGCCAGCAGTCACCCAGCCGGTCAGAGGCGTGTCAAGCGCTGCATATGGCCGGCGAAGTTTATTTCGTATCTTGTACCAGAATAACAACAGATGGCGAGCTATCCTGTAAAAATTAGTATTCACCTGTTCCAAACGATAAATTATAAAAGCCATTCCAGCACATCAACTGGCCATGTCCTCGCACTCTTAGCGTGGATCACAGTGTCGCGCCATTGTTGGCTGCATGTATAAATCCTGCCGCTACCTTAGGTCGAGAACGTATGTTGATTTTGCAGCAAGCGTGCTGAGAAATAACTTACAATTAATTTCTCGCTGTTCGTGAACCTGCAGGTGACATTCCATCACCCAAGAACGAACGAACCAGCGCGCTTCGCCTTTTACGCTACCAGTGCCTTCACCGTGAGAGCATTCATTAACTCGCCGAGGATGGACTACATGGCGAGCTGCGTCCTGTGGACTCCGTGCTTGCGAGTTCTCAATCCTCCTTGCCGGAGCCGCTCCCTGCCGCACGCCTTCTGGGGTGCCGTCACATTCGGCGAGAACGTCCGGGCAACATCCGCCAAGTACAAAGGGTTCACCACTGTGCCCCAGATGACTGAGCACCTGGAAGTTGTGCGGAGTGGGTTTGGAAATTTAGACAACGCGTTGGTCCTTGTCTTTCAAGAAGACCGCCTGAATAAGTTAGTAATGAAAGCAATACGTGATGTGTTTGCTGGCGCAGCGGCGATTCTGGGAACAGCGTGTTCGGTCGGTCTCGATGAAAGCAGTTATGTCTTTGTTTTCGAAGTAGGCGGAGATGTTGAGACGTCAGACACTCTCGAGACGCCTGTGATCGTTACAGTTTTAAACATTCCTTTGAAGTAGAGTATTTAATTCTACAGACCTCCATCATGTGCATTTGATGAAACGCCAGAAAGCCATGAAAAATTAAAATGGCCCACGATGCCACCGTTCCTCCCGTACTCGTACAGTTGCTTCGTGGTAATAGATGAGTGTCCTTGAAATTCCACACTGTTTTAGTGCCTAATCGCCAGATTGTAATAATTCCGTGATGTGAAATCCAACGATATTATGAAGACAAAAGTGGACAGCGCGTTGGCATCCTATGAGCCTGAGTTTTCTTCTTTTTTCATATTGTTGTTACCTTTACTTCGGTGTCTGCGGTATTATATTGTTACCTTTAATTCTGCGTTTGCGTGGTTTGGCATGACGGGTTGCAGGAGCCTTCAACCCATCGCTCTGTTTTGGAGGGTTCCTGGCCAACAATCATACAATGTAGGCCGGGCCAACGCTCGTACATTGGTGTCGGGCAAGTATATGTTCCGATAAATAGTGTTTAATAAGTGTTTACCCCAGGCACGAGATATCTGGTTTACCAAATTGTTCAATGAAGATGCGTTGTGATTTTAGATGAACGTGCACGCCTATATGTTGTTTCATGATTTTGGATGAATAACTACGCCCTTATAATTTGTCGCATTGCCTTATTCGATGCAAGGACCATAACAACGTTATTAAAGGTCACAAATTTTACAGCGAGATGTAAACACCGCTGGCGAAGATACTTATCCGGTAGCGGTTCGTCTGGAAATATTTTAGAAATAACTTTTATAAGCTAACTCATTTGTAATAATGCTTGTCCATGCTCGAACAGTGATGAATGAGTACATCTCCCCGTTTTATTTCTTTTAAATTACATTTTCTGCACCGTCCTACTAAATTCTCTTCCCCCATGCATAGTAGCAAGCCAGCGATTTTGAACCGCCGGCTTAATTCTGTATTTCCAATAAAGTGTGTCCCTCTCTCATGCGAATGCATGCCGGGGAAATTGCGCAGCCAGCAGAATGACAAGCCAGCAAGCATTGTCATTTTGGCATACAAAGGCTTCGCCTTCTTGTGCGTTTTCTAAAAAAAAAAGAAAAATGAGGGGATCTAAGAGTAGAGTGTCATATTAGCACTTTACTGCCTCCCGCAGCGCATAATCTGCCGTATTGTTCGTTGCGCCCCAGGCAGCACAAACCGTTGGCCCAATATTGGGAGTCTGTTGGCTATGTGTGGCCCTATACAGGGCCAATGTTGCCTTCATTGTCCCCATATTGGCACTGCCACAATGTGCCATTTCCAACATTGGCCCTACTTGTCCGATGTTTTCCCCATATTGGCAATGCCACTTAGTTACACCTCCAACGATGGCCCTAAATGTCCGCTGTCGTCCCCATATTGGCAGTGCCGCCTCATTACACCCGCAACGATGGCCCTACTTGTCCGCTGTTTTCCCTGTATTGGCAGTGCCGCTCCACGACACACCAAAGGATGTCCCTGTGATTATCTGTGGTTATTTCTCTCAGTCCGTTTTTTTTTTCAATATTCGGACTTGTTTATTTATTTATTTTTTATGACCAACAACAGCGCTAGCGTCGAACTCTGACGCGAAATTACAATAAAAAGCGCGATGTAATTGATCGCGCGAAAGTGAGCAGAGGTCAGATTCATTCACGAAGGTATACGAATTTTGAAAGCGGCGTCTTTTGTAATTATGGTATGCAAAGAAAAAAAGAAAGAGAGAAAGAGGTGCCACAATCAAGAAAATGAAATTTCGATTCGAGGAATGGTATAATAACGCACTAATTAACGTGCTGCCTCGCATATATCTCGCATACCTCGCATATACCACAGCCCCCGATTATAGGTTGCCGGTTCATATTCGTGTCTCAAGATATAGGCTCAACTTAACAATTAAGTTTACGCTGCACGAAACGCTGAATCGTATGACACAATCCGGAACACAATGCCTCACCCACAGGATGCTCAGCCTAGAAAAAAACAAATAAATCGCTTTTTCCACTAGGTCACAAATTATTGCGTGGCGCATTTGGAGAGAAGAAACGATCTGAGTAAAACGGGATTTTGGTTTTATCGCAAATAAACAGTTGACGTGAACAACTTGCTGCGCATTCACTGCGTGAAGAAGCAGCAGACGGGAAAGAAAATGTAGATGTATGTTAAATTAAAAAAAAAATAAGCGAACAAACGGCTCTGCTTCCTGAAGCCGCGAAGCTAAGGTGGCTAGGTTTTTTTAATGTCGCAAATTGTTTTGTTATTCTGCTGTGCTTTTTGGGTATTCTATAACGACGGGTCTAGCATACTTTTTTGCTTTAAATTATCACGTTTATCAAGTTAAAGATCGGAACTTTTTCCCGGTCGCATTTTCACTAGTTTTTTTTTCCCTTTTCTTTGCGCGTATCCTTAATACCAATGAGCCATAACAGGTATATTGCTGAGTAGCGCGCCGCGTCATTTCGAGCTAGCGCAGACACGCACGGGTGGGCCGCATGACTATGGCTTAGACCGACCGGCCTACACTGGTGTGTATAAAATGTAGGGTATTCGTCGCTCTAGAAGCGAATCATTGGATTATATTGATGAATGGTGTTGCTTGGAAGTATGTCATCCTACTTTGTCCGCCACAAGTATCATATATGAAACACTCAAAGAACACGCATTGTTCCCGCTAATTTTATTTATTGTTTTATATTTCCGGTATTTTCATAGTAACACATTTATCTCAGCTTCAACCAAAGAGGCACACGACCGCAGAGATTACGCTAATGTTTGGAGCCGTTTTGACGAAATTCATGCCCAAGCTCCACGTTTCCACTTCCAACATCTCCGCATCGTCGTTTCCTTGCCGCTTTTCACGTGCTCAACTGCCTATGGCGCATCCTCCGGACATTCCAGAATTCTTTCACTCATTTCACCCCCCCCCCTCTCCACCCCCTTTTTGAAGTCCCATACAGCCGCCTTTTGCCGGGCCGAGCCTCTTTGTTGGAAGAGCGCTGGCCCTCACCATGCTAGGAGTTATTTTTTTCTTTGTGATTTTAGGTACACTGACCTTCTCTAACCTGTTTTCCCCTCGCGCCCAACAAAGCGCAAGGCCGCTCATCCACCCTCCCTAGATTTTCTTCTACCCCTTTTACAGCTGCCGTTTCTCTTGCTGCAGCAAATTCTCCGAAAAATATAAGAAACCTGTCCCATCGTCGTCTCCTCGTTTCCCGAACACTCGCCCAACGAGTATCGCCTGTAGCTAGCAAGGCGGCGAAAAGCCACACAACCAGCGTGCCGACGAAGCATGCGCGCTCAAGCTGACGCCGTTCGTTGTCGAGAATCCGCACCCGATACAATTTGACAATTATGACGGAATTCAGTTGCCTGGCCTGCAAGATTCTATTTGTAAGTACCACTACGAGGGGGTACCCAAAAGAAACCGGACTTATTTTTGTTTGAACTTATTTGTTCACATTTTAAGCACAGACCTTCAATCTCCTTCAAACTATTCCCCACTTGCAAAGATACGCTTGTTGAATCTTTCATTCCATTTTTCAAAACATTGTTTAAATTCATCTTTTGTGATGCTTGACAGTGCCTCCGTCGTTTTTTTCTTCACCTCAGCAACATCAGCGAAACGCTTTCCATTCACCTGTCTTTTCATTCTAGGAAACAAAGAAAGTAGCACGGGGCAAGGTCGGGAGAGTATGAGGGTTGAGGAATAGGGGTCATGCCATTTTTGGTCCAAAATTGTCGTAGAGACAGGGCTGTGTGAGCAGGGGCATTGCCATGATGGAAAAATCAGTCACCCGACCGCCACAAATCTGGCCGCTTCCACCGCACACTGTCGCCCAATCTTTTCAAAACATCCAAGTAGAAAGCCTGGCTAACTGTCTGACCCTGCGGAACAAATTCTCAATGGACGACTCCTCTCACATCGAAAAAACAAATCAGCATTGTTTTGAGGTTTGGTTTCACCTGACGAGCTTTCTTGAGGCGAGGTGAATTTGAAGTTTTCCATTGGCATGATTGTTGCTTTGATTCAGGATTCGATTCAGGAACACTTGAGTTGTCCCCATAGCATCGTCCTTGTGCGTCTTTCTTAATATTTCAAGAGTTTCCATTCAACTTTTTTCGAGCAAAAATCAGAATTTCACCGGCGCACGCTGTTCACGAAAATCAGCCATTGCAAAAACGACATTCACAAAAAACAGTCGTCACTCTAAAGCTCTGCCTAAACTAGTCTGACCTCCTTCAGCGACGGCACTCGGCTTACTGACTCTGGAATGTTCGTTCTATGCGCTCCTAGCGGCAAAACGCGGTACCACAGAAGCTTTACCGACCAAAAAATTTAGTCCGGTTTCTTTTGGGTACCCCCTCGTATACTTTTATATTGAAATGTGTTCGGAAATGAATATGGTTCTTGGCGTAATTGCCGCTTTGAATCAGCGCCCACCTTTTTTTTCTCCAGCAGGAAAAGAGAAAGCGACAAAGCACTGGCGCCAACTTCTGAATGCCAACTTTCACAGCGAAATGTCTAGCGCAAAGGCATGCACAGAATGGTGAGAACTTTATTTTTCAGCTTTAATAAACTGGATTTACCGAACGTTGACTATCTCTTCAATCACCGTGGCGGAGTGTTGTGTGGCCCGACTCATGTTGCGTTCATTACGACATTGGTCGTCTATCGTTTGGGCAAGATGAGTACCAGAAGCGCTTATTCTTCCACTGCAGCAGTTTTCTGGCCGCGTGTAATATTCCCGTGCCGGGTGCCTTTGTCTTGGCCAGTTGCAGGCGTACGAGAAAAAGCGGAATTCCTGGTCCCAGCGAACTTTGTCCATGTTGTCTCGGAATTAATCACCCATGGACTATCGGGAAGAGTGATTTCGTGTGGTTTTCAAGTAAGATTTCCGTCTGCCCCGTTACATGCATGCCAAGCGGCATCGATAATCTGCTT
Organism: Amblyomma mixtum; assembly: GCF_055824585.1. NCBI lineage: Eukaryota > Metazoa > Arthropoda > Arachnida > Ixodida > Ixodidae > Amblyomma > Amblyomma mixtum. The sequence goes on from NC_143013.1 coordinate 90,061,121, forward strand.
ACTTTAAAAAAGTGTATTCGGTCTCCTGCGTTCAGCGCATTTCGCAAAACTGTGCAAGCCGTCTTTGCACGGAATATTATATTTCATAGCGAAAAAAAAAAAATTGCTCACAGCTGTTCAATAGGGAGGAGCTGCTACCACCTGTGCCATACTTTGCTGGAACAAAAAGGCAAACAACCAGCTCGCAATAGACATATAATTTTGACAGGAAATATAAAAAATAGATTGATTTGTATTAAATACTATATTTATATCTTTTTGTGACTTTTAATATGTATTTGAGGGTGTGACACGGCAAATTGGGATTAGAAATTAGCAATACGGTGGGAAAAAATTGTTAAATTCAATTCAACATTTTGGTATTAGTGTGGGGATTTATATTAAGAGTCATTTAGAAATAATACTTTCAACATATGTTGCGAGTACCTTCTCGCACACTGCGCGCCACTAAGATCAATGTGTTATTTTATTTCTTGTCTTTTTTCTGCAATGGTGGTACTTACACTCATGATCACATCATGCACCTCTTTGCAGCTGCGATGTACAACCACGTCATCGTGCAAGAGCTTGGCGAGGAATTTGTTTCAAGGCACTGCAAAAGTTCTCTTACAAGAGGAGTGCAACGATTAGTGCCGATATGACTCATCGATTCAGCGGCTCCGGCCCAGTGCATTTCGCGATGTACTGGCACCGTAGATGCAATAAATTTCGTTCTTTGAATCCGTTCTTTCTTTTTTGTATGTCTGCTGACTGCTTATATGTAAAATGTTACACATACAAGCTCCGGCTGGTGGAAAACAAGCGGTATATGTCTGCATTGTTGCTGGCCAGCAAGAGGTGTGGTACAAAACTAGGTGGGACCCCCGATCGCATACAATTTCCCACTGGCCTTGCAATTGATATGCCACCTATAAAAGTTAGATCAAGGGTGGAAAAGTGGGCACAAGTCGGAGCGAACCTGGGGCTATTATTGATACTGGCGGAATGTGGGCATACTATTGGCGCGAATTTCGGGCCATTATTGACAGATCGACTGAATGTGGGCATACTATTGGCGTGAGATTGGATGAATATGGGCATAGTATTGGCACGAATGTCGGGCCATAATTAATAGATTGGCTGAACATGGGCATAGTCTTGGCACGAACGTTGGCCATTTGTGGATAGACTGGCTGAATGTTTGGTCAATGCTGGTAGCTAGACTGGCTGAGTATAGGCACAATCTTGGCATGAATGAAGGGCCATTGTTGGAAAAAGTCTCGGATTGCTCAAATGCCAGTGTAGGACCATTATTCATGCCAATTTCCGCCACTCTTTTGCCACTGTTGGACCAATCAATTTGTGCTGCTTGGGGCCTATCATTAGTAGTTGCGACTATGTTTCACCACCAGACGGCATCACTAATCGGAGGCATCCATTTTGTGGTTACCAGTGAACTTTCCTCCTGCGCATGTGACTAGTCCAGAGGGTAACCTCGACTGGGAACGTCCAGGGTACCGCTGGACGGCGAGGTTGTGGCGGGAGGGTGTGGCAGTGTGGCAGTGGGTGGCGAACAGGCACCACCCTGAAACACCGTCTCCTATACAGGATGGAAGTCTAGCAGCCCGCGCGATGTGGTTGGGCCTCACCGCAGTCGGCGGCCGTCAAAGGCTGACCCAGTTCGCTGTTCACCTGCGGCCTGCTTTCCAACCTTCTACCAAGTAAATGATGGTTCTTCGAGATGCTGCCTGCTCGCAGCGCACTGCCACAAGTCACCAGGAATCTCCAGAGAACTCGCACCCTCCTTCCACAATTATCATGTAGTCCGGCGCTGCTCTTGCTGGTCACTATCCATGCTGCCCGCTCGGCTACTGACATACACTGAAATAAAGCGTCAGGCGCTCCACAATGAATGCTTCTGACTTGTGCAGCGGCCTGGTGGTCAGAAGCAGGCCCGACTAATTATGCGAAGCTCAACGAACGACACGCCAAACTATGCGGTGCGGGAGATTCAAAAGGGCAAATCAGTATGCATTTTGTAAGATCAAAACAACAACACGAATTGCTGAACTGAACGTGCGGTCTGGTAGTTTTCGGTGTAAAGTTTTCGATATAAAAGCCCGTGCTTTGCCGGTTTTTCTTCGAAGTGAAGCAAGCCCTTATCAACGGCTGCTGCTGCGTTAGCGTCATTCCCGCCGATATCTTTCACGCAGAGCACTGCTCAAACTTGGTTCATGGATTCTGCCTTGTGAAACGACATTGGCATTCATGGCTATTTGCGATAGCGTACAAGGCACGTGATGTGGGGTGTCACGCTGAAAATGAACGCGCAATACTCCTTCCGAACATGCGTTGCAAGACGGCTCGCTATTTTTTTTTTAACTTTTTGATTTAGGGGAGAAAAGATAGTTTGGTAAAACACTAAAAATAAAAACTGTTACCTTATTAAAAAGATTTTGTGGGCCTTCAAACTGACGTCCTATGGCCGAAGAGGAAGGCTCCCTAATAGGATGGTCAGTGGCTTCGGCTATGTGCTAGTTTGGTCTTAATCCAGTGGAAGGAACTTCCGATCTTGCAGGAAACCGCAAATAGCGTGACGAAAAGGTTGTGAAAGTAGATATTGTCTTTATCACATAGCTTTGATATGAATGAAGACAACGCTCATTGAAACCAGAAAAGGCATACGTTTTGGAGCGAAAGCTGTCCTCCATTCGCACAAAGCTGAAGGTTATGCGAGTATTATATTTGACCTTCAAACCAAAAGGAGCGGAGGCTTGGCTTTGACGTCATGCCACGTGACTGGCCATGCCTCGCCAAAGCTGCGCGCGTTGAGCCGACGTTGCTCGCTCACCTATCGAATCATGTGGCTGCGTATACAGAGCGGATGGCACTCGCGAAACTGCCGGAAATCGTGTGACGCGCCATTCACTATATACAAGTATGTGGCGTGTGCTTACCTTAAAAAAGATTTCTTTCGTCTAACTAGGGTCAGCTAGGTTGAACCACAGGTAATTTTTTGTATGTTGTCGATAAATATAAATTTAATAGTGTAATATTTTTTTTGCCTCAAGGACACCTTAGAAAGGGTCATCGGATGCGTGCTTTTTTTTTGTTTTTAATAAGCTATCATTGTTATAAATAATGACCACAAAATGTATTTTTCTTTGATCACATTCAATCAATATTCCCCTTTGCTTTCCTCGGTTTCATTGGATTTTGGGTCTTTGCATATGTGTGGAGGAACCAGCACCTCACTTGCTTAAATTTTTTTGCTCCATAAATATTTCGGTGATATGGCTTATAGTTTCCAGGTGCTAAAACTAAGATTTTTCTTCAGTTACATTCATTTAGCTCTCGATTTGGCAGCCTGCGGTAATAAGGTGATGCGGGATAGACACATGATTTGTTATTTTATTATAATTTTTAAGTCAAACAGTGAACTGATGCGGGCCCAAGTAACCAGTGGTTACGCTGACGTATAATCATAGAACAGCGCTAGAAAATCTTGAGCTGTGAAGTCTCCGTTCTCAGGTGCACAAGTCTGAAACGCACAGCTGTCTTTCGCTGTTAGAAGACTTCGGTTACAGGCGTCTGCCTTTGACGTAGGTGAGGCCGTCGATGACCAGGTTTGCAGCCACTTCAGAGTACGTCCCCTTCTTCCGCGGCCTTCGGTAGACTTGCACCTTGCGGAAGCCTTGAGCACAAGAAGAGTACAGAACATGTAACCGCCGACTCAAGCGGTGGAAAAAAATGACGGACTGCACAAGGTCTGCGCAGGCGTCATGAAGGCTTCATCGACTGCATAAATTATTTCAAATCTTCTGCAGACAATTAGGTCAGAAGCAAACATGCTAATAGGAGTGATGGTTAAAGTAACTTTGCAAATACGATGCGAAAGGATCGCACTGACAGAAAATGTTAATACAAAATTTAGGGGTCAAGTAATTACTTGAGACGTTCCAAATGCGACAGTACTGCAGTCTCAAGTTCACTCTGTTTGTATGCTATGCTTCTTTTCTGTTATGGTTTCTCGCCGCATCCGCTGAACGTGTGGAGCTGCCGATACTCAATCTTCAGTGACATGCGTCCGTGCTAGCCCTGTATGCTTGAGGGGGTCTTCATTTGCAGCATATATACGCGGCATTTATTCTGGCTCCATTCTAATCTGATATGCGGAGCTGACAGACACGTCCGCACACAAAGCGCACCTGCAAACTGATGCCGAGCCAGCCACCGCGCTCGGCTATATCACATGGCCTTGCATATCTGCCAAATTCTACCTGCCCGCGCATCTTCCATTGCACCTGCCAACTCGGCCTTGTCACATGGTTTCATGACGTGGCCCAATCAGCGCTCGGCCATGTTGTGTGATCCCATGACATCACACGCCATGTCGGCCGATCAGCGCATTTTGTGATAGACGGCGTCGGACACCACCAGTCACCGCCGGTATTTTTTCTCCGATGAGGCTTTGATTACATATAGGCGGTGCCGGCTGCTCCGCTTGACGAAATTTGTATTAGTTATGGATCCGAAGGTGTTGCGCGTGTGGCAGCATCGACAGGCACGCAGCAATAATGACAAATGGGTGTTTCATTCCTTCTAGACGTGAACTGGGTTGAGAAGTAGATTATTACCGTCTTCTTCCATGTCCCTCAGGTTGAATGGCGCCCGCCGTCCTGCGTATAGATGAAGCAGTTGTAACCGTTCAGAATCTATTACTGAGCACACCAAAAATCGCTGACAGGCATTTCGCAATCTAGTGGTTCCTGAAGGCACCAAACATTCATATAGGTATGTATCTTTCATGACATACTTCGCAGTGAGAAGGCTTAAGTGAGAACGGCCTCTTCAGTAGCTTGAGAAGGTGAGAAAATTCAGAAAGCAAGAAACCTGGTGCGTCCAAAGGAGAGAACCAAAAAGTAGCTAAAAAGAAAAAGCAAATGGACGCGAACATTAAATGGAGCTTGCTACAGAGGGTTCCTTAGAATTGAGGGTGGAGGAACACACGCCTGGTAACTTGTGCATGCTAGAAAGAAGTGACAGAATGACAGGTGCCGCTGCACCAGCGGCATCTTTTGCTTCTGACACACTATAAGGTCAACGAAGTTGACCCCAGTGAGAATCCGTCGTGAGAACCCCTCTACCTCCGAACACAAATTGAAATCTAAGCGTTTTGTGACCAACCGCCGCCTCTTTACTGGCATCAGCAAGCCTTTCTATTGAGCTGCCGTGGATATGCATTGCAGTCCGATCGCAACGAAGCAAGCTCTTGCCCACGCACGAGACAGGCATACCGAACAGCGCTGCTACTGCGATGCAGAACCTTCACGATACCTCGTTCAAGGTGGTCCAAATTCGTGCCATCGTAGATCTCCGCTGCACTGTGAGCACCCAGCGCCGTGAGCAGCAGCAGAGAAGCGAGCGTCAAGGCGAGCATGTTTGGCACACAGACACCCTTAACAGACCTGTGGCGATGGCGATTGCGATGTGATGCTCTGTTCATTGCGTGCCTGGCGGGGCAATTGTTCACAATGGGTGAAGCGGATATGACAAATGTGGGATTATGAAAACAAGGCTAAATTTCGGTTATACTGGCTGGTCATTTTTCATTGCAGAAGCAACGAACAGATGGTGGCATGGAAGACTCGCAAAACGAAGAAAAATACAAGCGAAACTTTGTTAACACGTCAAACATTTGGGGTGACGTGAGGAATCCGCACTAATGGGGGGGGAAAACTAACGATGCATGGCCTCGCGTATGTGGATGCTGTAAGAACTAACAGCCGTTCCCGACGGACACGAAAGAAGGGAACTGTACATGGAACAGTGAAGGAAGATATTTATCGCAGATCCCCAGCCTCTCAGCCTTTTCTTTTACCTGTGGCAGTACAAGCTCAGGGGCCAGAATCGCACAACTTTCTGCTTCCTCCCAACTGCAAGAAATAGGCGTCGCTCGATCTGTGTGTGCTGCTCGCTTTCAGGGGGTGGTATCACAATGAATAATTACATGATGACAGAAGGACGGGGACCAGCGGTATCGAAATCGCCCTTTTATTTTAGAGGCCCTACGTACCGAAGAGGCTGGAGCGTGCTAACGCAAATGCGTGAAGCTCCCAAGGGTGCAACCTCTGTACTGTTCAAAAATTACCATTGCCTTGGTCTTTGTTCCATCGCTTCAGCTATATGTTTTTCTTTAGTTTTCTCTTACGAGGGGAGCTCCAAACCCGTACGAACCGGATTAAACCACTTCAAAACGGAATGGTATGCTGCGTCGGAATGAGCAATTAGCAACCACCTTAAGCAAAGCCACGGATCGAAGAGCCACCATTTGAGCTAGCGAGTCTAGCCCAACCAGGTATGTCAAGCTCGTCGTGAACTCCACTTTCCGACTGTGTGGTGCCAAAGGGCAGCACACAATAGTTCATGCACCACCTTTAAATTATTTTAAGCTATAAGATTAGACTACACATTCTGTGATTTCGTGTCCAATAGTCATAAAAGTTCCTAATAGGTCGAGGGAGCGATGATGTCAAAAGGTCTCGTTACCTGGAGACGTCATCACAACCTGCCCGCCGTGAAAGATGACAAGTAACCAACTAAATTAAATTCAGGTGGCACGTCGCCATCATGACACCTTACAAAATCAATTCCGCGCCCTGCGTTATAACAAAAGTCATGATTGCTCTCGAGACTTATGACGTCACTGAGTCTCGCCCCTTCCCATGCAATCGACGAGGGGCAAGACAAGCAGGTTGGAACCCGCAGGGTGAAAGGTTTAGACGGCATCTGTGCCACCAACATGGACGAGGAAACAGAAGAGACGTGTGAAGGGGAACTGGGCGAACATATACTTGCAGCATGATACGACACCGCATTAAAAATACGATGACAGTTACCGCATTGTGTGCGTGGCGCAAGAACCGACCCATACACAGATAGGTGTAGCATGACCATTGCTTCTAATGCTGTCGCATCCCACCCTTAAGGTGACTAAAGCGTCCCCGTAATTTTTTAATAATATCCACGGAGCATCAACCACTCTGCGGTTGGTTGAAAATAAACTCTGTCTCATAAATTCTGAGCATGAAATACTAATTTCCGATATTCTACAGCTGACCTTCAAGAAGGGCAGTAATGTACGGTACTGTACCACATCGGTCTGCAAAACGTTTGCGAACCCTAATACTTGTTATTTTGGTATTTACTTGCTTAGCTTATGGAAAACTCGCATAATGAGACGACATTGTTACTTTTTTTTTCAAACAAATCCCATTTCAATCCAATGATTATTCATCTTAGAAATGCACTTCTCCAGACGAACTCGAGAACACAGTATTCCTCCCTCCTGGTGGCGTTCTCAGGCTTATTGCCTCCCTTTTGGTGCTGTATTGCCTCCACGTTTTTAGACGCTTTGCCACCGCTTGCTAAAGGACTTGTGAATATTACTTGTACACGGAACAGTATTTCACTGTAAGAAATACTAGGCATGTTCACACACGCAAAAAAATACTGTGGCGCAATGAAACGGCGCCCGGATTTGGGCAGGTAGTTCGCAGGTTCGATTCTTAGTCTTTTTATGCGTTAGGGTATGTGTTTTATAACCTGCAGTAAGACACTGGTCATCTTTTGTTCGCAATGTAAAAGAAAAAATCTATTGGTTTCTTTTTATGCGTTAGGGTAGGTGTTTTATAATCTGCAGTGAGACACTGGTCATCTTTTGTTCGCAATGTAAAAGAAAAAATCTATTGGTTTTCGCACACTTGTTAGACTTTTCGAGCTTTATGCAGGTTAGTTCTTGCAGTGCTTGAATGCCAGAGGCCTGCAGAAAGAGGAGGAGGAAGAGGAAAAGGAAAAGCAGGGAGGTTAACCGAAAACCGGTTTGCTATCCTGCACGCAAAATTTTATGTTCCAAGGCTAGCGGCTGCATTTGGTATGGTCAGCAAATCCGCAGGCTGGACTGAACACAAACCAACCCCAAAGTCGCAAACGCGAAACTCAAATTAAGCCTGAACATTTTAGTTTGAGACACAGAGTCATTTGCCACAAATTGCATATTACAACGTTTATGAGAGCCTAAATGGCGCCTCAGATGGTTTTCCGTTTCGCATCTGTGCTAGCGCTTGTTCTTTTTCAGCGTACTCGCGTGGCTGGAACGCGAATGCAAGCTGGTCATCAGAAGAAGTCGAAGAAGACACCTGGGCCTCTGGCTGCGTCGGACGATCCTGCAAGCTTTGGGATCCTAGATTTTCCGGTATGCCTGGAAAAAGCGTGACAGCTGTGGGCTCTGGATCTCGGAACCCTGTTTCCCCCACGGGCAAGCCCCCACCCGAAGGCAACCGAGGTGGCAACAGGAGGACAAGGAAAAGGCATGAGAAGCGGCTGGCGGTGAGACCAACGTTTCATTCTCTACAGAAAACTTTTTTTTTTAAGGCTGAGGTCTGAGGGGCGTTCAGCTAGATAGGGGGAGGTCAGGGAATGGAACATCGGCCGCCGCGGCGACTTTCGATGGGGGCCAAATACAAGAAGACGCCGTTTTTCTGGGCGTGTCAGCACTTCTCCACGGAGGTCGAAGTTTATCCGGAACACACACTAAGGTGACACTCCCTTTCTTTGACTCCTTATTCGTACCTTGCCGAACGATGTTTTTCAGGTGTACACCAAACTTGGTGAAGAAATTGAGCCCCTCCTTTCGCCACACGACAGTATGGCAAAGAAAAAAAAAATTCGCTGTTTTTTGCCCTCCGCGTTCGTCAGATTGGCGCACCGTTATATATCAGGTACAGCCACGGACAAATCTGCTGGATGGGGAGTCACGCAGAATTTATTTCTTCGTTGCCTTGCTAGCCACCAAGTCGGATTGGTTCTAGCGGGTGGGCTACGCACTTACGCTCATGGCTCTTTGCTCTTCCTTGAGCTTTGCGTGACCGCCCGAGAACTAAACTTTTTCTGCGAAGCCGCAGCCCCACAACTTTTTTGTCCTGCACTGCACATCATGGGTATATACTTTAACCAACCTGCAGTTCTTGTTTAACTCTAGTCTCATTTGATTTTCGGGTCGTTCGGCTTCGTATGGGCAAGCGAAAGTGGACCAGCACCGATCCATATGAGTATTGCAGAGGCAGTGCTGTGGCCACTGCGTTCGCGCTTCTAACCGCTGCACTTCCACCAGGTGCGACCCCAGTCTCCGACCAGCCGAGAAGGGTCGCTGCTTGCCATCGACGAACGCGTGATCAACCAGCAGCCCACTCGCCGGCGCCGCAGCCCCATGTCCGGCACCAGGAGTGGTTCTCCACGAATCACCAGCCCTCGGCTGACGTCTCCGCGCCCCGAGCAGCTGCTCAGCTCCGGAGCCCCGATTTGGAGCGAGCCCACCCGGCAAGACGGGAAGGGGAGCGACGCAACCTTGAGTCCGCATTTGCCCTACCAGCGGAGTCTCCAGAAAGAACAGGCCGGCGGCAGTTCCTCGCAGCTGGGTGAGCCAGTCGCAGCCCGTCTCTGTATGATATGATATGATATGATATGATATGATATGACATGATATGATATGATATATGATATATGATATATGATATATGATATATGATATATGATATATGATATATGATATATGATATATGATATGATTTATTTCCGTCCAAGCGGTAGGGGCTCGAACAAGAGTGAAAAATAGTTCACTTGACGAGGTTCAAGCCCCTCTTTACAAGGCATACAACGGTTGCGCAACGTATTGACATATGTAGTGATTAATTTTCCGGACACACTTTACACAAAAAAAATAAATGTGCAAAGCCACTGCACGAACTGAAGCAAAATAACAAAATAAGAATATTGCATTTTCATGTCGGAAGATAGCATAAGCACAATACATATATGAAGAGCAGAAAAAAATACATCATCATTATACAATTCTTATTGAAGGTACCATCTCTATTATGACGAAAAAAAAGTCTTCAACATTGACATGCTAATATCTTCTAAATTGGTGTTATGACTGTGCAGATAGTTAAGTAACGATGGAAGGGAATACTCTAACATTTGACGGCTAAAATTTGTACGCAAAAAAGGAACCTTCCAAATTTCTGGAGACCGAGACGTCAGCCTGCTTTCTCTTAATTTTATTTATTTATTTTATTTATTTAGTACATACTGCTAGCCTCAAGCCGAGGCTGTTGCAGGATTGGGGCATATTATACAAAGGGAGAAAACAACAGTAAGAAAAGTACACTTAAATTATTGTTATACAGTTCTAGTTGGCACAGTGGAACAAAGAAAAAAAAGCTACAGTCAGAGATCATAAGTCACAAAAAAAAAAAACAAATTGCAGGAGGGCAAAAGTAACGAACCGACAACTTTCTGCAGCCAGGCCACAGTTGACAGCTTTGAAATAAAACTTTCCAGGGACGGGCACTTGACCACGTCATCAGGTAAGGCATTCCATTCACGGACCGCATGGGGGAAAAATGAGTACTTAAAAGTGTTGCTGTGTGCCCGGAATTCGATTAAATGCTTGGAGTGTTGTGTTCTAGTGCTGCGGTGAGCTGAGCGGGAGATGTAACTCTCACTGTTGACCTTAAAGGCTCCAGACAAGAGAAGATACATATATTTGATGCGCGTATGCTTGGCGCGACTACTAATAGTGCTGAGACCAGCCTGGGTGAGAAGTTCGGATGGTGACTCGTGGCGGCGATATTTGTTACAGATGAACCTAACTGCCTTGCGTTGTATGTTTTCTAATTTGGTAATTAAATTATTTGTGTGTGGGAACCAGCATATTATGCTGTATTCTAAAATTGGTCCCACGAGGGATGTATAAGCAAGCAATTTTGTGTCGGGTGAGGCGAAATTGATGGAGCGCCTTAATGAGCAAAGAGCGGAAAATGCTTTGAATGTTACGTATGCTATATGCTTGTCCCATTTTAAGTCTGACGAAATGATTATGCCAAGGTACTTATATTTATCGACAAATGTTACTATGTTATCTCCAATTTCATACGGGAAAGTGAGTGTTCTTTTTTTCCTTGACACGGTCATCCCAACTGTTTTTTCTAGATTTAGTGTCATATGCCATTCCTGGCACCACTTTGATATTACTTCGAGATCGGCGTTTAATGTGATCTGGTCTTCTTTACTGTTAATGTTTTTATATATTATGCAATCATCCGCAAACATGCGAAGAGTAGCGTCAATACCATTTGTTATGTCGTTTATATATATTAGAAATAGAATCGGCGCTAATACCGTGCCTTGCGGGACCCCTGAAGTAACTTTTACGCACTCGGATGAACATCCTTCAAACTGAACAAACTGTTTGCGGTCAGAAAGATATGCTGTTATCCAGGCAGTAGTCGTATTAGTACCGAGAACGTTTTCGATTTTGTAGATGAGTTTGGGATGGGACACGCGATCAAAAGCCTTTGAAAAGTCGAGGAAAAGCATATCGATTTGTCCGCGCATGTCAATTGTCGATGCCAAGTCATGTATGGTTTCCAATAGCTGCGTTGTTGTGGACAGACCCTTTCTGAAGCCATGCTGGTTATTGTTCAGTAATTCATTCTGTTCACAATAGGTTACAATGTGTTTAAGTATAATATGCTCTAGGATTTTGCATACTGTACAGGTAAGGGAAATTGGGCGGTAGTTTGCAGGGTTATTAACGTCTCCAGTTTTATGAATTGGAATTACTTTTGCAACTTTCCATTCACTGGGTACATCGCCAGTATCCAAGGATTTATTGTAGAGAAGGAGAAGATATTTGGACATCCACTCTGCGTACCTTTTCAGGAACTGGTTGGGGATATTGTCGGGGCCACTAGATTTCTTTCCATCAATGTTTAACAGTAAAGACAGTATGCCTGGTTCAGTTATCAACAATTCGCCTAAATGACTGTTGCCATTTTGCCGGCTTGAAAATTGAGGCCTTATGCTATTATCCACTGTAAAAATGGATTTAAAGTAATGAGAGAACCTGTTCGCTTTTTGTAACGATTCTATTTCAGGTGTGTCACTCTGTCTGGGCTTGCGTGGGTTTAGGTAGCGCCAGAACTTACTAGGAGCTGATCGTATAAAGTTGTTTAAAGTGACGTTTACGTATTTATACTTAGCAGTTTTAACAGCACTTTTTAGGGCTCGTGATAGTTCATGCATTTTGTTATTGTAGGCAATTGCTGGGTGCTTGTTTTTAGATTTCCTCAATCGCGATATTTTGCGCTTCAGGTGAATAATTGGTCGGGTGATCCACGGGTTTGTTTTTCGAACTTTTTTAGTTTTTTGGGCACATAGAGCGACAAGCATTGTTCTATTGTAAGCTTAAGCCGGTTCCATGGGTCGTTTACAGTAACTGAGACGTCGGCAGAGAGGATCGAAAATTCTGTATACTCATAGGCTACATGATCTAGAATAGACGCATCGTCGGTACCTTTCCAATCGTAAATCAAGGATTGTGTTTCTTTCGGTTTGCGACACGTAGAGAGTTTGATAGAGCATATAGTTGCTTTGTGGTCACTGATGCCCTCAGCAATTTCCCATAAAATATTTTCTGAGGGAATAGCGTCACTTTTGAACGTCAGGTCAAGGATGCTGCTACTAGTCGAAGTAACCCGTGTTGGTTCAGTTATGATTTGGCTCAACGGAAAATTAAACATCAAAGCAAGAAGTGCATCAGCGCTATTCCTATCTGCGGGCCCACAGTCAAGCGTTTCCCAAGATATGCCAGGCAAATTGAAGTCGCCAGTTAGGATAGTCTTTTTAAATGCCGGCACGTGGTGTTGCATATACTGCACAAGCAGGTTTAGAGTGTCTGCGCTTGCGTCGGGTGGACGGTATAAAGTGCCAACGAAGAATGCGGCTTAGTCCGGCGCTACTTTCCACCAAAGTGCCTCTATACCATCAACGGCAGGCAGCAGTGTACACGATAGGTTATCTTTGACTAGAATTACAACACCTCCGCCACGTGTAGGCCTGTCTTTGCGTAGTACTATGTAGCCCGGGGGGAAGATATGATTGTTGGGAATGCATGAAGACAACCAGGTTTCCGTGAGCGTAATCACATCGGGTTCGTGTTCTATAACGAAGGCCTCCAAGTCCTTTGTTAACTATACTGCGAGCATTTATATTTGCTATTGTCTCAAGTTGTACCGTTCTTGAAACTGGCTGACGGACTTTTTTGTTATGGCTACTTTGTCAGTTTTACTATCATCCCAGACAAAAACTTCGCCGTTCACCTTGATCTTGTCATACAATAATGAAACTTTTTCTTTGTTATCTCGATTTGTCTTGCAGCTATCCCACAACTTTTTCCGTATGCTCCTCACCCTCAACGAGAAATCTTCACTGACCGATATCGAGGAATCTTTTCCGGCAGTTCGATAAGATCTTGGTTTTGTCTCTGTAGTCAAGGAGTTTGAATATTACGGGTCGAGTCTTGTCTTCTTTCTTTGCGCCTATGCGATGGATTCTTTCTACGCCTGAGATGGTCACACGGAGTTTAGTATTTATTACATCTTCTATCACTTGCTTTTCCAGGCTGTCTATTGATTCATCCTCGTCCTCCTTTACGCCATAAACAATTAGGTTCGATCGCCTACTTCTGTTTTCGAGGTCATCGACCTGGCGTGCAAGGTCACACAATGAGCGCTCGATAAGTGATAGTTTTTCCTCGACATCGGACGTCCTTTTTTCAAGTTGCGGGAGGGTGTCAAGTTTCGCTTGAATAGCAGCCAACGACTCATTGATTTCTTTGGTGTCATTTCTGATGGAATTAACATCTTGCGCCAGACCACCAAAAACACGTCATCACAACGGTAACACTGACCGAAACGTTTGCTCACCTGTAGCAAAAAAAACGAAAGGGTTCGTGATCCACATGCCAGTAGCGGTGCCACCGTGCTCAATGGCTGGTTCGGGCGCACTCCTTGCTTTCAAAGGGCTTGCTGTCGATGATGTTGCGGATGCCGGAGTGTCACCAAGTGGGCCGAGAGCGATGCGATTCAGTTGAACGGGCGGTGGGTCAAGGCACTGATAATGCGTGCTGACGGCATTGCAGGTAGCACTCGACTCGTTCGGCAGAAACGGAGCGCTTTCGGCTGTGCAGTTGACGCTACATAGGTTGTTCCCAGGATTCAGCAGGCAGACAGGGAGAGCCTGTAGCAAAAAAACGAAAGGGTTCGTGATCCACATGCCAGTAGCGGTGCCACCGTGCCCAATCAATTTTAAGTTTGCTATGGATGGAATAAGAGCCTCCTCGCTATGAGGATCTTGCTTATATCTTCTGGCCAAGGTGAAATAATAAAGGATATGTATGGAAAGTATTTGGAATTTCGTGAAAAGGCTTCTGGTGTGTGTATTTGCCTCCACACCTGCGATTAGTCGAACGGCTTTCTTTTGTAGAATTTGAATTTGATTTAAGTTTGTAAATGTAGTGTTCGCCCCAAACAAGAAAACAGTAGTTCACATAAGACATAAATAACGCATTAAACAAATGAAGTTTAACAGCAGGAGGTAAGAAATTTTTGAATTTAGCTAGTATACCTACGATCCTTGAAATTCGAGAAACGACGTTACTTACATGCACATCCCAGAGCATATGTTTATGAAAATATACACCAAGAGTTTTAACTGTATCGACAAGTTCTATTGCTGTGTGACCAATAGATAAATTGATACTTTTTGTAAAGGTAGACTGTCTTGGGGTGAAAATTACTGCCTTTGTTTTTTTCCTATTTAGTTGTAATGAATTTAACGTGCTCCAAAAACTTAAGTCCTTGAGAGTTCTGTTCATGTCTCTTTCTAGGCAATCATAACTTTGACTACGAAACAACAAGGTTGCATCATCTGCATATGTGATAAACTTGGCATCCGAGGTGATATTTATGATATCATTAATGTAAAAATTAAATAGTAAAGGTCCTAGGATGCTTCTTTGAGGTACACCTATCGAAACTCTTTTATAGGTCGATAAATGTTTGCCTATTGCTACACATTGGTTTCGATTTTGCAAATATGATGTCATTAATGATAATGAGATTCCCCGTATGCCATATAATTCCAATTTCTTTAATAGTGAATATATGCTTATTTGAGCATATTCAGGAATTGTAGTGAACTCGTTTTTCCTTTGATCGTGTTTCTAAAGAGCGCGCCCGCAAGGACCCCTGTTCGCGCGCGTGTCTGCATCAAGAGCCACGCATATGACTCGCTTTCGTCACCTGGCATTAGGTGCCCTGCGTAAGATTAGAAGTATGTGATGAAGAATTTCATCGGTTTCACATAGATGTTCTGTTACACGTTAGTAATGCTTTGTGACCGGCTGGTGTGCATACGCACACCGGCCGGCTCTTAACCTTGACAAGCTTGTAAAGCGCTTTTTGCAGTAAGTTTCAGTACACGATGTCTCTTTTCTTTCAGTGTTCCCCCGGCACCGTGCTTTCATTTTGTTATTTTATCGTAATTTTTTGCTTATTTTTCAACCGCTGTAATGCTGATTGTGCTCTTCTTTGCGCATGCTCAGCGCTTGATGGTGGTGATCGGCTCCTATATATTAGACGTGGTGGCTTTTCGAAAAATAAAGTTGCAAGTTAGCGCCCGTCCTGTCCACTTCTGTGTCGTCCGTGTCCTTTTTGCGCTATGTTTTCTGAGAACTGTTACCAACTAGCCCAAACCAAGCTACTGTTGCATACGCAAGTAAACTGCAACAGCGCACAAGGCGCCTAATCAGACGCCGGTAGAAGGTATGTACTGTACGTAGTAAATCCCGGGCTTCTCAGATTTGTCAAAAGCTCTACTCTACCTACTAATAACATTTTTAATTATGAAGGATTGGAACTATATTTTATGTATTGTGATGAAATTTTTCAATGACTTCTTTTCTTCGATCCATGCCAGGTGCACTATATTTTAATGTCTTCGTTGATGAATCAGAACGGCTGTTTCATCTCTGCCTGCATACAGCACGGACATCATGCACCGCACCTCTTGTTTTGTTCAAAGATTGAGCCTCTCAGGAATATGCGCTTGGCGTCCTAAGAAAAGCTCGCCAATTCACCGCGTCATTGGTGTTGAGCCATGCTTCGAAGGCACACAGAAACTCATAGGTGGGCAGAGTCTAGTGACAAAGAGCATCGCTGCTGTCGGAGAATGTATGCACCCACTCTGCCTGCTTCCGGCACCTAGCACTTTTTGTAGCGAAAGCTACACCAGGCTGGCAGAAGCGCATTTCACGGAGCATGCCATAGGCCGCTACTGCGCATGCGCCATTACCATGGCGACCAGTACCATGGCAACCATGGTGCCGCAGCCGCTGTGCTGCACTGCGCATGCGAGGAGCCGCGCCGCGCAGCTGGGATATAAGCCGAAGCGATGCGCTCGCTCCTCAGACGCGCACCATGGGAGAAGGAGAGCGGCCGCGCTCGTCACGACAGCAGTAGTACAGGCTGCGTGAACTTGAGTCTTCCGATCCAGGAGTCGTCACATGGTACAAGGCCGGCCGACAGGGTGAAAACCAGGCGAGAAGGGCTAAGCGGGCGGCCGAGACGCCCGAAAAACGAGAGGAAATGTCAATAGACGAAACTGCTTTCGCTGCGTATATTCTGGCCTAGCTGAACTAAGCCATTGCCATTTTTAAGGTGAAATCCTTTAATGGCTCATACTGTCGTCCGTTAACAAAGCGTTTCACACGCGTTTCATTAGGGAGCTAATAAACATAGAAAACCAATGGTTGCCTCAGATAAAGGAGGAAAAAAATGAACCTAGAAGCCAAGTTTGATGACTGTAGATTAATTGGTTAATTAATTATAGGCGAAAATGTCGAAATTGCGTCGAAATAGCGCGGACGGGAATGGTGTGACGTCACATCCACCGGAAGTCGTCACGGCATAGTCAAAATTGTCACAGAATGGTCGGAAAAACGTCGAATTTGTGTCAAATTAGATGGAAAAATGTGTAATTAAGCGCAATTAACACTTAAGATCCCCTAAAGATTATAGTTTGTTTATCGATATAGTCACGGGAAGGGTGTGATGTCACATCCACCGGAAGTCGTCACGGCATAGTGTCCTCGGCTGCCTCTCAAAACTTCAGTTGCCATTGTGTCCTCGCATTTTTTTACATATCTCACAACGTAATCCTTAACCTAAGCGGAAGCCTTTTCAATAGCCTCCACGTTTCGTCCAGAGTCACTGCGTGAAGTCACTTTACTACAGCTGCTTAGTCCCGGAGGCTCAACGTATTGAACAGCCCTCTTACTTTCGGCCAGGCATAGAAACCCTGAAGAGTTGTAAGCGGCGTTACCGAGTGTAAACACAAACGAGCCGGAAAGCCAACGGAAAGTTCTTTCGATAGTGGAGCTTGCTATGTTGCGTTCTAGGACGCACGTAACCGGAATCGCTGGGTCTAATTTCACAAGAAATGCAGGGAGCCGCCATCCGTTACGTTCCAGTAACTTATGATATTATACCTGGCGCATCCGTGCGCAGGTACCTACGACGAGGAACTCGCGCTCGCTAAAAAGGCAGCACGGCTGGTAGGCACCGTGGCAGTCGTGTCGGCTGCCCTCGCAATGGCCGTGTTCCTCATCTGGCGGAGTTCTTTCATCTGGAGGACGGAGGCACAGGAGGACGACCTCGCGCGACATTTTTGCGCATCGCAGGATTGCGAGAAGGCCATGTCGAGGATACTCAGCTCGCAACTCAGAGTAAGTTCTGCCACTTTTAAGAGTAAATATTTATAGGTAACGGAAGCGAAGGAGGAATGGATATTTTTCCTGCTTTTTCTGGAAAAGTAAAACGGGGGCAAGCCATGCCATCCACGGCATGCAGAACTGACCTAGTTAAAAATACCAACCACCTTCTCCACTTAGCAGGCCTCAGTACTAACACTCGCCTATTTCACAGCAGACGTCCTGAACCCTGGTATGTTGAAACATGTCGTACTACATATAGCCCACAAACTAGTAAAAACACATTTACACGTACTTTGATCGTAGTTAATGCTATTAATGTGGACAGTGCTGAAATTTCGAGCAAAACCCTTTTAGAACTGATCTCCATCCAGTAATCCACTAATTACATTGAAACTTCTCCATCACTGATGATTCTTTTTCGTGTGTGTGTGTGTGTACATATGTATCTCTATCTTTTTTTTTCATTATTTAGCTATCCAACACACACTTGACTTGCTTGGATCTTTGTACTACTTATTTTCCATCATTGCTGTCTGCTGCCACGCACTGTAGGGGTCGATGGACTCGTCAAGCTGCTCTCGCAGCTTTTATCTTTGGCCCTCCCCAAGCGCCACGAGGAAGATAAACGCAATTAAATTCATTTCAGTAGGAGATAGAATTAAGAGGGGCCGTCTTGAAGTTCATAGAAACATCGCTATGATTACTGAGCAAACTTCAGCAATAAAAAACCCGGAACAGTGAATAAATTTGGGCACTGCTGAAACCACAAAGAAAAGCAAACAGCAATACAAAAGTGAAATTTTTATAATGATTCTAATGGGTTTAACGTCCTAAAGCGACTCAAGCTATGACCGATGCCGTACAGTAGCAGGTTGCGGATAATTTCGTCCACCTGTGGTTCTTTAACCTGGAGAATAATTTAAAGTGAGTAAGTTAGGGAACTGATCGCCAGACTGAGGTCTGCTGATGTTGACGTCTCTCGTCACAAACACATAAAAAATGGTTTGCGTCTTCGAGTAGCGTTGAAAATGATGAAGGCGGATGTGTTGAAAACAATGGAGAAGTTTGTGCTCCCGTGGGGCATCTCCGCAAACTAAGAATTTAAAATTAAAATAAGAATGTTCCCAGATTTTATGAACCGAAAACGAAACACATCGGTACAGGAAAGAAACTTAACTGCGGCTTTCAACTAGGAGCATATTTTAAAGACGCAGTTTCTTCAAGACAAGCTACATTGCCGGGCAAGGAGGCGGCCCTGCCTTCTCATTGAATTGCAAAACATGTGTCGCAGAGGCAGGTTTTGGTTCCACAGCTGATGTTTCTCTGAGGCTCCGACAGCAAACTGGAACAGAGCTGACGGTGAGCCGCTCCCACAGTATGAAAAATGGTTGAAAATATTTTTTTCCGGCGCTGTCAACAATGGCGTGCCTCAATTTGATCATGGGTGTGTTTCTACGTGCAAATCTAGTAGGTTTGGTGATGAATGTTTTCATGCGTGCCAATCTAATAGGCGTTAACCAGAGCCGTTCTCCGTGTAAACCAAATTGACTTCAGCTTTTCTTTTCACCTCCGAACTAAAAATAGAATTCTGAAGAAGGAAAGAAAGGAGAACGCTCAGCGCATGCTTGGTGCGGTGATCGTAGCGGGAAGTTTTTAACACGATTGCATTGATGCTCCAGTTCTGCCCAAAATCTGGCGTCGTCGCCGTCGGCGGAGTTGTGAACATAAAGTCCTCAGAAAAGCAAGCTAGGCGCGTCATCACAATCTGCCCACCAGATTTATTTATTTATTTATTTCGTTACAATCAGGGCCGTTGAGGCGTTACAGATAGGAGTGGTAAGTATATTTATACAAAATCAAATACAATTAGGAGAGTTGTTAACATAGGTGATTAAGAAGAGCAGGTTTAAAAGCTTCCGGTTCAGAGATGGAGACGATGCTGGCGGGCAGGTGGTTCCAGTCTGAGCTGGTCTTGGGCAGGAAAGAATAAAAATACTGGTCAGTTCTGCAACTTGGAACACTCACTTTGAGTCGGTGATCAATACGAAATTATACATAACTTGGAGCAGTGGAAACACTTCGTTTTAGCGATTGATTTGTGTAATATATTTTTTGGAAAGTGAAAAGTCTAGAAAGATGACGCCGCAGTGAAAGATCTGGAAGGTCTAGAGTTCTCTTCATGAGTGTGGCGCTAGACGAACGCGAGTAGTTAGACAAAATAAAACAGGCTGAACTATTCTGAATTGATTCTAAAGTGTTAATTAATGAATTAATGTTACCAGATTATGAGAAATCTGCCTACCAGATTATGAGAAAACTAACCGTGGCAAAGTGGCAGTTGAAAAAAATGATTGTCGCTGGAGGCTGCTTGGAAAGGACAAACTGTGTCGCACAGGTCCCACCGACGGCGGCACTTGCCATCGCAGGTTAGTGGCGCATCGCTGAACCGCTGCGCCACTGTGACAGGAGTGGTATGAGGACTTCCAGCATTGAGGAAGGAAAACTCAGGAGGCGCCCTCGCTATACGAGCTGCACGCCAAAAAGTATTCCGGAAGTGACGCGCTTCCGCAAGGATTTCTGGGAGACTTTGGCCGACGGCGCAGCCAAAAGTAACGCGGAGCGCAGCGGTGTCGTCTGCTACAATGCCTGCTGCGCATGCGCAAGCTCGCCGAGTCGGCGGCTAAGCAGGGAGGGCAGCAAGGGTAGCGGCTTCAAAAAATGTGACGTAACTTACTCTCCTGAGTTCTTTCCTTCCTCCATTACTCCCAGCGATCTATGAATCTAAAGAAAAGAATGGCTAATTCCGCACGTACAGGCATTAGCCGCCGCGGTGGCTCAGTGGCTATGGTGCTCGGCTGCTGGCCCGAAAGACGCGGGTTCGATCCCGGCCGCGGCGGTTGAATTTCTTTGGAGGAGAAATTCGAGGCCCGTGTACTGTGCGATGTCAGTGCACGTTAAAGAACCCCAGGTGGTCGACACTTCCGGAGCCCTCCACTACGGCCTCTCTCATAGCCTCATTCGCTTTGGACGTTAAACCCCATAAACCAAACTAAACCTACACAGGCATTACTCGCTATCGCTACTGACGCTATCCCGTCATTCTCTTCAGCCTGTATTAAACTTTCTCTCTAATTTTTTCACTCACGTAGTTCTGATCGGAACTTCCGGCATCATTGTTCCATGATTCTGCGAGTTTTTGCAATGATAGGCTGCATTTTACCGGTCCTTCATTAGCAGGCGAATTCGTTCCAGTTAACTCACGTTTCGGATTTTTTTGTTACCGTGTGACTGCTGCAGTCGGCTGACCCGTGCTCCGACTTCTACGAGTACGCGTGTGGTCGCTGGACGCCACTGGACTCGGAGGCCCGCGCCACGGACTACGTGAACGAGCTGTACCGGAACTACTCCAACCGTCTCTTTCGACTGATGGAAGGAGAGGAGGATGGCGCGCTGCGCTGGACCAGCCAGAGCATTCGTAACTTCTACCAGAGCTGCTACGCCTTCATGATTGGCTCCAACTCTTCGTTCTTCTCCGACACTCTCACGCAACTGAACCTAGAGTTTGGATTCTGGGAACACGTCGACTCTCTCGAAGCCTTGGTTAGTTTATTTTAAGAACTAATACTTTACCTTGCAGCAGCCGCATAGCAGTTGAAATGCGTTTCTATGTGTCGTGGGGACCATACTCCAAACAGAAATGAGTAAAAAGGAAGAGAAGTAGAGGACACGTGATTCCCTTTTTCCTCCCATGTGAGTGTATAATAAAGTGCAGTTGGCTACGAATTTTCTACAGGATACGTAGTTTAGCAGAGTCTCCTAATGAGGACATTTTTGTGGGTTGCTCGGAGGTATAAAGAAAAAAATAATAAGGTTTAAAGAAAAAAAAACGCGCTGTGCGAAGGATCGTCTGTAGCGGGGTTACACAATCGTTTTCAAAAAGTAATCTTATTTTTAAATGCACTTCTTTTGTTAGCGCAAAGAAGTGCATTAACTAAATTTTTATAGCTTACCTTGGTACAGAAGTGAAAATGTGGACGTTGCAGAGGATTTTCGGAAATTCAGTTGTTTTGTTCAATGTAACATCGCATATTTTCTTTATCTGCACATACTGCAGCCCAACGTATGTATGAGCCACATGGAGGGTTGGTAACCTCGTAAAACTTTCTAAGATGAATTCGCGCCACCTCTCCCAATTGTTCACCTTAATTTGGTAACGAGGATAATTATTTTATTATTCTTGTGATCGCGCTTATTTCTGCTCTCATAGTTTGGCTATACAGCCGATCCCACTTATTGCGACGGCAGATACAAACTCACGCTCTTCTATTACAAACTTTTGCGGTGTTATCGTCAAAATATGCTTTACGACCATGGCAATTCGTCTCAGATACGGCGAACATCTCTTGTCGTAAAAATGTGTTACAGTGAACGAGCAGGCGTCGTAAATTTGCTCTAGAAGTTGGAAAACTCGCAATCCCAGCAAGCACGGAGATCAAGAGGCGTCTCACAGGCCCTCCGACACTGCCCCGCGAAAAAAAAACAAAACAAAAAAGGCGGCCTTAAAGCTGTCGGTAACAGCCGGTCAAGCACTCGCCTATCACCTACAATGTCGGTCCTTGCCAGCATGTGCCCAAACTGGTCAAGGCATCCGAAGGGGACGCAGAAGTACCGGGGAGTACGCTTCTATAATTTTCGAGTGGCCTAGGGCTCCGTTTATGATATTATCCCGCATGCACAATCCCATGTACGATGTTTAAATCACCACTTTTTTCAAAGCGGTACCGAGCCCACCAAGCATCCCCGATTGTCATAAATCCACAATAGAGCGCGTCGTCCGAGGCCTCTATGCAAGTGGGTTGACTTTACAACCACTCCCCAACAACAAAGGAATCTGATTAATCCGGCCGACCTGCCGACACCTGCCGTGGATGCTTGACCAACGATTAGTTATATTCCGTCCCTAAAGAGAGACTTTTCGCAGCAAGGGTCTCGGCAAGGAGATCATGACCGCCCTGGAGACCCTAGTAAGCGCAGCGGTAGTTTCCGCTTTCAAGTAGCCGCGCAGAATGCAGTTTTCACAAAAAAAAGGCCACATACCACGTATACGTACTTTGTAACTTTAAGGGGGATCGACTTACTACGAAGATTTGATATAACAAACAGACCCGCTTGACCATCAGGTTTGTTATGAGTGGGCTCGACTCCAGATGCCACTTTGTTTTCTGGCTTTAAATATTTTCATGCCCGCGCTTCCACGTGTCTTTCATGTATGCCTTTCTTCTCGCATTAGGTAGTGTTCACGATCTGGCGTGCCAAGGAGGAAAGCCACATGTTTTTGACGGTAGTCTCAAGCCCAAATGATGGCTATCAAAAGAGTGGTGTCTGGAGGAGAATTATATTTAGCTGAAAGTGTAATGCGCAACAGCTCTTCCGTACTGTGTGAGAGGTCATGTCGTCTGAATAAGGCAATGCTTCCCATACGACCTAGTTTGAAACATATTTTGAATCGATGTTTTGTCGAGGTTCTTGTCTGTGATCGAAGAAGCTGGCAGGTGTTGGCAGACGGATATCATAAGTAGAACAAAGGACGGCATGCTTAACCATCTTACACTGAATTAGTGACACGCTTAATCATTCCGGCTTTCCTCCGGCTGGCCAGTAGCTTCTTCAGTGACCAAAACTTCTGGCTGATGATGGCACGTGTAACCGGAAAGAAATGAAAAGGTGGTTGTTCCACACTAAACAAACACGTTCCACTTAATCCTGGTAAAACTGAAGCTAAAGAACCTTGTATTCCTCATAAAACAACCTGACCGATCTCTAAACGGATGTAGTTGCAAATACAATATGCGGAACAAAGATCTAAGCTGAACCAGTGAAATCTACGTTAGTCGAGAATAAGAGAGAACAGAGTGTATCATCAGCGTTAAATGAATAAGTTAACAAAACAACTGAAACGCGAGCACATAAAATCAAACACAATTTCGCCTGCGGGGAAAATACAGGCGTTCTTTCCTAAACTTCCAAACAGGTATCTATACGCCTCTGATGCCAAAATAAACCGCCGTAGTACTTTGCCATCCTCATGTATTATCTTCCAATTGTGCAGCCTAGGCTTCACTTCTCTTCTTTGTGTTTTATTCGGCGCTGATATTCACTTTAGTAAGCGTATCTAATAATTAATTTCTTGCTAACACACGACGTCCTCCTTGCACAGGTCGATTTCGTCATCAAACTGTGTATGCACACGGGCCTTCCGTCGTTCGTGAACGTGACCACGCGAAACGCCATACTACAGATAGACGTCGGCACTACGCTGGCCGCATCGCTCGCGCCTTTTGACGTGACGGTGACCGAGGCCGTTTCCTACATCTGCCGCAAGCTCAAGCCCACGTTCAACTACTCCGAGGCGCAGTTGGTGGCTCTGGACGCCCACATGGAGGGCTATCGGAAACAGTTCGACCGTGCAACCCCTTTCTTTGCTTCGAAATTCAAGAACAACAGCCCAGAGGTTGAGTCTCGCCAAATCAGCGCGCCTGCCGTCCTATATTAGCTTAAATTTAACATTGCTCAGTCATTTACCGTTTCACACGTTGATATCTGGTAATACAACCATTAGACACTTTCTTTACTTCATTGTAGATGAATTACGAAATCTCCCCTTGACGCGGTAAATCTGTTATTTCTGGTTCACTTTTGGCTTCCCTTTGCGTTGTCGAGTGTGCTATAAGTATGAACTGGTGATCTTTTTTATAGCTATCCTTCATTTATTGCCTTTTCAGGGAGCCCTTAAGGTATTCAAGTAATATATTTAAAAGCAAACAAGGCCTGGAGTCGCAACGCATGCAACAGTGTGCTTGTTTCCTAGCTCACCCTGCCCCGACTCATTTCATTACAACTTCTTCTCCCTTTCGGCCTATGCCCCGCGATCCTTTCTACAGAATCTTTTGGCAACAGTATGCCTGTATAAACAGCGTTTTCTGTTCAATAACAGAGTGGGCGCGTTGCAGGGAAGGGAGAGCAGAAAGTTGGGCTCAGAACTGGAGGACGAGTCCTCGTGTTCTGCGCAAATTTTTTCCAGTTTGCAGGGAAGGGTACCCACTCCCCTTCCCTCTGCTCCTTAAAATTAGCTCATATTCTGGGTAATGTTGTAGATTACGTACTGTGGCGCAAATTTGGCTAATATAAGCGCTTTCCTCTGCATCGCTTTGATGTGCTTTGTGCAAAGATGAAGATAGTCGATCACACTTGTCTAGAGGGGTCCGACGGGTACTCGACCTCCTTGCGCGGCTCCTGGGGACAGTCGATAGGTTCTAAATAGCCGGGTCGAAAGAGCCACGTGTGCTGATGTTGCGGCATTCACGGCCCACCGAGACACGGGTCTGTGTGATTTTCGTGCGGAGAGCCCCGCCTCTGTATCCTTTCCGCAGGTGTGCACAAATGTTACCGTTAAATATGTGTGCACGTCGGTATTAACAAATAGTATCTCGCAATTTACACTGGCCTTTGAAATGCGGATTAACAGTCTCTTTATAAATCTAGACTCGGTTCTCGACAAAACAGCGCTGTCATTGTTCCGCAGGTGCTCCAGTACATCACTCAAACTTTTTATTGCAAAGCTCTATGTGTATTCCTGGCACCCGAAAATTTATGGTTGCTCTTACCGGCTCTTACCCAGTTATCGTGCGAGCATGCACGTAACAGCTCCCCTAAGTTACAGTTTTACAGCGAAGCTCTAAGAAAATTGTCTGAATGTGCCGACGAACCACTTACACAACGGAGCAAACTCCATGGTACCAACCGCTCCGATCCTGCTTAGACTATATTTCACGGCGCTGCCGCAGCGTGGTGTCAATTTCCGTAAAATTGCCAGGATATCAGGGGATGTAGTTAACTGGGTGCTGCACTTGTAATTTGATATGAGCTGTTTTTTTCTGTTGTTGCTAAGCGACAGCACTATGTCCGAGTGACCTGGCCTTCTGCATTAAAATACCGTGCAAGCTAGCCAATACGCTTCTCCGGCGTTTGCCGACTGCCAGTGCCCTTCAAAGCAATCCACCTGGACATGGAAACGAACAGCAAGTGCCTTGACCGGACCTGTATTCATGATCGTGTCAGTAACAGCGCGAAGACTGGACGAACAGATAAATGCAAAATAAAAGCGTTGACAGTCATTTGCCATTTTCAATCCGGAAAGACACGAAAATATATATTGTATCCCCATAACAAACAACACAAACAGGTTCAAGGTGCACAGCATGATAAGGCAAAGTGAAAGGCATGTGCCCTGCTCATATAAGAATAAGGTTGAAGCTGCTCAACTGCTAAAAACAAGAAAACAAGGGTAAACAGGCAGTAAACAAACAACAGTAAAAGAACGGTTATATCTCGGTTCTGTGCATAACGTGACTGTAATGGGCATGAAATGCAATTTCTCTCGGAAGAATTGTTAAACACAGTCCGCTGGCACAACTTTAACCTTTCTTTTTGATACTTCCTAAATTTCCGCGCATTCCGGCTGAAATATCTCTTAATGAGGAGGCTGTAATTAAGCAAGGGAGCATATTATTGGCAGCTGGCGCGGCGAATAACAACTCGAACCATACTATTGCCAGCGCAATCGTGAAGAAACAAACCGAACTCACCTGACTACACGTGAAGCGCTTCACTGCTCGTGTTTAACTCGTCATTTGCTTGCTCTAGTACTCAGTCCTCGAGATCATGAACTGACCACCTCGCTCAAATGCTTTTTTCCCGCAGCTGGACCTTTTGTACAAGCAAGCCATGAGCCACTCGCAAGGTGCGGAGCTCAAAGTAATGGAGGGAACCATCCTGGTCCGTGGCATGGAACTCCTCAACAAAATGTACTACGCACTCGCCGGTGAGTCGCCCAGCGTAGCAGCCGTCTACAGCTACATGGTGGCAGCGTCCGAAATGCTCGGCTACGAATTCCAGCGTCAGCAGCCGGATCCGTCGCACGAAAACACCAGCAGTCGCTGCCTGCAAGCTGTGCTCGACCACTACGGCAGCGGCTTCATTCACTGGGCTGCCCAGTCCCTGCAGTCCAGGTGGGGCTCCAACTTCAGAACCACTTTCAGAATAGGTTTATTTTAATGAAAAAGAAAATGGTGGACAAATTTATACAGAAGGGGGTCCCGTAGTCTTGGGATTTCTTGGGACACTTTTGAAGCATTGTAAGACCACCACCGCGCCTTGTCCGCATTTATGCACAGCTTGAAAGAGGTAAGCCTCCATCGTGTGAATATAGTTGGCGTTCGAGTCTGGTCACCCTTATGGTATATCGACACTCCAACTTTGTTTGCACAAGCGGAAATGCTGACCGCCGGCGCGCGTGGCGTGGTGCGAACCTTGTGACGTCATCACAATCCGCCCACCGTGGAAGGCACCCTGCCTACCAGATTGTGAGCAAACTGTCCACTTTGTCACGCGGCAGTTGAAATAATGATTGATTGAGAGACGTTGCTCGGTAAGAGCAACCTGGGTCGCACAAACGCCTGCGGTGACATTGTTAAAAACATGCACCTGCCGGGGCAGTGGCGCAATGATTCTCCGCTGCATTTCTGCACCGGGAGTGTTCGAAGGACTCCCAGCGATCTATGAATGTAAAGTAGGCAAAGACAAATTCCGAATATTGGGGCATTAACCTATTAAAGCCATCGCCTCATGCTCTTTAGGCGAAGCTAGAACTGAATCAGCGGGAACAGAAAAAGCTAACGCATTCACACGACCCACCAACGATTGCCTAAGACTTTTTTTAGTGCGCTAACACTTATGGTGGTCATCCCCTGCATTTGGGTGCTGCTCACTTTCCCACCGTGTCAGGCGACATGCAGCCAATGTAACATTGAATAGGTTGGGGCAACCAAAAGGAAATAAAAATAATAGACCCCTGCCTGCACCGCTTACACACAACAGGCTTAACCCAATTGAAAAATAAAAGAGGAGGCCCGTAGGCAAGTTGTAATTTAACCACCCGTGGGTGGAAAAATAAAATAATAGGGAAATGCTACATTAGCGACCCACAGCCGAGACAGCGGGCCCGGGGAGGCTCCCCTGACCTCCCCTGGGAAGTAGCGGAAAGGGAAGTGGGACGTGGGAAGGGAATGGGGACAGCGAGTTTTTTGCTCTGATCCTTCAATTATCTCGACTCCATTACTGGCCCGCCTGGCCAGGACAGGGAGAGCATCGAGATTGCCCAATGGTGCGGCCCCACTCACGGGATGCCCGACCACCCACCATACGCAACGGGCTCCGACCGTCGGAGACAGGAAAACCTAACACGGGGTCAGTAGCTACCTGGGGCTCCTCTTGCTCACTAGAGGGCTTTTCCCACCTGCCGGCTACTAGCCGTCGAAGGTTTTTCGCGGTTTTTCGGACACCGGAAGTATGTGTGATAGTCCCGGCCAGTGGAGGTCCAGAACGTCAACGGCCTCGCGGCCTCAGAACTGGTCGCTCCAGGGGGACCCATCTGTGCTTCCTCCAACCATCCATGCACTTATTTCCTCTCCTAGCTTACTCTTCTCCTACTGAGGAGAGAGTGTTCAAGGCTGGGCGACCGGGCCACTAACCAAGAACGTGGCTTAGGATGAGATGACCCGGGCCTACTCCACCGGTACTCCACACATCTTCGGTTTTCGCCAGACTCTTACGAGGCTGTACTAAGCCCTCATCCCCCGGCATCCCGCAGGCGGTTAAGCCTGCGGCCGGCCGTAAGGCCGCTTCCCCGAGGCGGCGGTCCTCAGAGCCTGGCCACTACGAACCCCCGCGCGGACCTGGTTTCTCCGTAACCAGAAACCGACGCGTCGGTAGCCAGACTTGCACGCCCCCGCGCGCAGAGGAAGGTAGCATGTATTTGAAAACCTTTTGGCGTTTTGACATGCCTTCCGGGCCGGATTTCGTGGGTCCAACCTGAGTATAAACCCAGGCCTGCCTCCGCTCAGGCATCGGACCTCACGTGCACGACTGGCCCTCACAGTCGTCTGGGAGTCGCTGCCACTCCCATTGGGGGTTTGCATCCCCAGAGGATGGGTCCCGGCTATCCCATCCCCACTGCTGGCATTGCACCGAAACAAAGCCTAGTAGCCGAAACTACACCGCCCCTTATCCGGTGGCGGGGGGGGATACGGTGAGAGGCTGCTCGGGAAGGGCAACGTGGGTCGCAACCCAAGTCCCACCACCGTTGGCAACACCTGCCATAGCACCTGCCTTGTGCCACTGCGCCACTGTTCACCTGCCCACCCGGTGTCTTACTTGCCAAGGTGTAGCCGGTGATAACCTTGATCGCTAATTAGGTGGCACCGCCCCTAAGCGCACCGAGCTAAGCGGAATGAGCAGCAGCGGTTAGGTTAGGAGGAGAACGTGATTCGAATGATGCTCGCACAGTAGCTGAACGGAAGAAGTTGGGGTGGTAATTTGGTGATACCGTGGTATCGCATAGTAGATGGCAGCTCCAACCGACAATTTACGCCATGATAGCGCACATATCCGCATTTGGCCTAATTGCCGAGATCAGGTGTCATTTTTTTTTTAATTTGATGCTTTGAACGACATAAGGGATACGAGAAAAACCTAGGTCATGTACTGCTTGCCGAGTTTCCACCACCGTATTTTAGGAAGAAGTCGAATGAGGATGTCAAGAATGAAAAATCGACGAATCGTAAAGAATGAGAAACCAAAAATTAAATTGACTGACGATTTAGCGTGCCTAGGCCAAATTCGAATTACGTGCGCTAGCACTTGGGTTCTCACTTCGGTCTTGGGTTCGAGTTGAAGCCTAGTTTACAAGGTCGAGCAGGCATGAGACAATGATCGACAAAACTGAACTGTACTATGTGCTCTTCGGGTTAGTGCCCAATAAGTGGCGGGAACACTCAGGCTCCGCCTTAAGGTCATGGAGGAATAACTTTAATGGTTTATTGCCCCTACATCCTGAATTGTTCATTCTTTTCTTTGCATTCACAGATCACTGCAAGTCTTGATATCACTCCTGACGCAAAGGTGCAGGTGTGCAGATGTAGCGGTTAAGCAAGGCGCCACTCCCCTGAGTGTGGCAGCGAGGCTACTGAGAAGCTTGCTCTTCCCGAACATCCCCTCTCGATTAATCATATTAATAATTAAATCAACTTCCATCTGCCACGGCGGTCAGTTTGCTCCCAATCCGTTGGAGAGGTTGTGATGACGTCTCAAGGTCACGTGACCTAGGTGTCCCTCCTGCTACCCGCACGGGTGGCACCTAGGCACACAACTCTACAAGATCACAGAGGGACCGAACAGACAACGGCTACGGGGCTTAGGGGAAACTCCTCTGCTAGAAGAATAAAATAATTGGCGCGGAGCACAAGACGTAATTAGACAGCTGTTGATGCAAGTGCACGAAATACTCACCGGGCATAACGAAGTCATTTACTGGGAGGATATTAAAAAAAGAATGCAGGATGGGTAGACACATCACGCACCTATATAGACAAGTGTGAAAATCGGTAGGCCCTGATGCACACTTACATGGACAAAAATTCACGTCTAAGCAGAGCGGTAAAGAACACTTTCCGTGAAATGTGCAAGTATGATTCTCATGAAGTCTATTCGAAGTTCTGGGATTTCCTTTCCATAGCATTTGCGTTCCATAATTAGCTCCGTGGCTTCTTTAACCGCAGGAGCGTAATATTCGAATCGCACACGCGTAATTCGTTAAACCCGTCGAAGATAGCTTCAACGCCCTGTCTTATGAGAACATCACCAATCTTTGCAAAAGTATCATCATTATCATCGCTGCCGTTGTAGAAGTCATCGTCAGTCGTTGAAGTGAAGCTGAACGATGTGACTGGCTAATCGGAGAATGTACAGCCTTTGTCAAAAGTTTGGAGCCCAGGGGGTTTGCTTCTGAGCCACACTGTCTGGTTCGTAATGCATCTCCAGCGCTCCAAATTTGCTGAAGGTAAGAAGATTTCTGGTCCTGCCTCCTCCAATGGGTAGGACTACCATGAATATTACAGGAGTCCCACTGCGAGGCTTAGAAGCAAACACCCTGGGCTCTAAACTTTTGACAAAGACTGTACATACATCGTTGACCTAACGGTGCGCAGACGAAGCTGCAGTTTCTAGTAAGCGACCAGTAGTTTCCTAACATGTCATAATTTGTAGCCTTTTTTGTCTGTTCTGAGCGCCCCACTCAGGTCCACGGCATGGGCATACCTTTTGAAGCGAAAGCTTCTATACGGGACCTCGTGCTTCGATCGCCGTGTGCCTAGTTTTGGCCTTCAGCTGAGTTAGAGGTCAAGCCATGAAAAAGGGAAAAATAAATTGAATCAATGTGAATAACTGGGAGTCGAACCCGCGGCTGCGCGAACAGGTCTCCTTTAAGGTCCGCTCAGCGAGGCCTCTAGGCTATCGCCGCAGCCAACACGCCTCGTGTTAAGCTGCGCCACACTCTTGCGCTGTGCATTGGAGGGTGTCGTCTTCCTCAACTGCCATCTGCTCCATACCGCGGCACTGCCTGTTCACCGTCGTCTTCTACGCAGCACAAAGCCGTGGTCCGATTGGAATGTAGTAAACATTATCTGCTGCAATAGGTCGCAGCGTTCATTGTGTGAGCAAACTCTCGCGATCAACCAAGCTGCCACCTGCCAGGGTGGCAGGGTGGGTGCAACGTCTATCCAGTGTCTGGAACGCACTCAACGTTGCAGTCGCCATGCTGCTTATAGTTGCCCGATACGCCATAGCTTTCGCTCTCTAACGACGTTCAGCAGTAGTTGAACCGCAGCTATTTTTTTTCTTCCTCCCGAGTATAAGACAAGGCGGAAGGGGAGAGCCGCGAAAGGGCATAAGTGCAGGAAGTGAAGTCTTTGTGATAGAGCGCAACGGCACAAGACCAGAGGAAAGGAAGGGACGATACACAGCGCTGCGATCACAGCGATACACAGTCCCTTCCTTTCCTCTGGCCTTGTGCCGTTGCGCGGTTTCACAAGAAATCATGTCTGACCAACGTGCCCATCAGTTATTGTAGGAAGTGGAGCCCATCTTTACTCCAGTTTTTTTGCGACGTTAGGCTTGTAAAGTGCAGTGGAATGCCTTTCTCAGCAATTTTCATTAACTCGAATGATCGCGAGAGATTAAACAATCTTTATACATGTTTTTGAACCTCATTATTTGGCTGGCAGTTACTGTGCGACATTTGCACGCGTTTTTCCTCTCTATGTGTACTTAGGGCGAACAGCACTCACAAAGACAGGCGCAAGAAAGAGCAGACGAACACTGCGCTTTCGCTGTCTCTCCTGCCACTGTTTCTATGCTCTCTGTATACTTTAGATAGCCTGGAGAGTCGATCTCTTAGTGCAACTTCCATAACAGCAAAAGGACATGTATTATCTTATCTACCCATAGCACTATCCTGGTTATGTCAACGTTTTCATCTTGGCCCGAAATGAACTTTGTCCGAACTTTGTCATCTTGTTTTTTTTTTTTGCATTCCGTTTGAGTTATGTTTCAACAACGGCTGTTGCTCTCTCGCAGGTATGCAGTTTACGCGGCGCGGGCCGTTTTAAGCTATATCGAGAACCAGTACATAAGGATGGCACCACCCAGTGTGGCGAACGATTTTCGAGCGGTATTCAACGCAACTGCATTCCACTTTTACGGTACGTGCTCTAAAGCGTCGTCGTATAACGCTATGAAAGCATAATAACTTTAGACGCATTTACAGTCTCGAAGTTTGGAGAAAAAAAATCTGTGGCTTAGCTTGGTTAAGCCCGGTAATTGCGAAAGCAATATCCGTACGTACGCCATGGTACAGCTCGTAGTGTAGCTGGTGGTGGTGCTTGTGGTTAGACTTGTGGTGATGCATCGGTTATACAATCCAATCCAATTCAATCCAATGCAATCCAAACCAATCCAATCTCATTGAATCCAATCCAATGCAATCCATTGCAATCCAATTCATTCCACTCCAATCCAATCCAATCCACTCGTATCCAATCCAATCCAATGTAATCTGATCTAATCCAATCCAATCCAATCCTGTCCAGTCCAATACAATAAAATCCAATCTAATCTAATCCAATCTAATCTAATGTAATGCAATCAAGGTCAAATGAAGGTCAATGGTGGTCACCGCCGCGGCGCGATGGTGGCCACCGGCCGCGGCACGATGGTGGCCACCGGCCGCGGCACGCAACGGCGTGAAATTGCAAGTAGTATTGCTTTCGCAATAAAACTTAGACAGTCATATATGTTTGAACTCACGACAACCACTCATATCCCTTGGAAGCCCAGTATATGTAACACACCGCAAATTTGTATGCGTCTATGCGTAACAAGCATATCGCGCATTGTGACGCGGTGGTGACAGAACATGTCACGAGGTGGCGACACGTGGGTGGGGACGACACTGTGGAGAATGGA
This sequence comes from Amblyomma mixtum, assembly GCF_055824585.1. Lineage (NCBI taxonomy): Eukaryota > Metazoa > Arthropoda > Arachnida > Ixodida > Ixodidae > Amblyomma > Amblyomma mixtum. The sequence goes on from NC_143013.1 coordinate 90,094,194, forward strand.
CTAGCAGACAGAAGAGCCGGTTATACGAATTCTTTATTGAGCAACCGAAGAACTCTGTGGCGACGATAGCACCAGACGTCTCGGTGCTCGTTGAAGAAAAGAATAACCGCCAATCTAGGCCGCGCTCAGACAAAAGCTAAGAACCGCTTAGAGATGGCACCAAAAGCAGTACCAATCATCTTGAACTGTGCATTAGCAGTTGCGTATAGCTGCGTTCATTAGATAAATCTGGTCGCACCTCGCGCTGCACACGAAGTGAACAAGCTGCGTGCTGGCGGCTTGAGGCATGAAGAAACAAACAGTACAAAGCTTCAGGACAATACCTGTCACAAACTGGTGGCGCTCAGTCTACTCTGTGCCTCAGTACTAGCACTTTGTTATTGGGAGATTCCAGGCACGACGGCCGTTCAGTGCACGTAAAAGTGGGCGTAAAAGATCAATGTTTCAGTTAGGTTACACATGTCAATTTAATCAAAACGATGATTACTTCAACACATTTCATTTTTGACGTCGTGGTTATGAAATCTGTCTGCCGTACTCGGCTCATATCACAAATATTTCCTTTATAAATGCAGCGTTAGTAGCTATGGGACTTTAAATCCCCCAAAACAAAAACAAAAATCTTTGTAAATGACATTCTTCCCTGAATTTAGTAAAGCTGATGCACTCGTCTCCCCGAAGAAAGAGAATATTCGAGCGAAATTCCCTCTTTTGATCACGCAAGACGCTTCCTACTTTTCGGTCTTACTTTCGGCAGAGTCATGAGGTCTAATGGCCGAAATGCAATCAAACATATGTGCAGAAGCTGGGCAGCCAACGGCTGAAGGGTCTCGAGTTGAGTTTGCCACTTCTGCGGCTGGCGCAATCGATCCATCCGTAGTTCTTGCAGTTCGCGCATCGGTATTCTTACCTAAACCTAATGCTGCTCTATGGATATCCCTGTTGAGAGTTCTGTAGTCTGAAGACGCTTAAAGCACTGCGGCCCAACGGACCCATGCAACCGCAGAGAGCCGTAATCTTACATCGTATTCGACTCTATTTTCGAGCCATCTCATTTCCTTCCTCCCCTATGATGTCTCTCCTTAAGCCTAATACCGTCTCCGTTTCACATTACGCTGGTTTGGTTTGGTTTATGGTGTTTAACGTCCCAAAGCGACTGAGGCTATGAAAGACGCCGTAGTGGAGGGCTCCGGAAATTTCGACCACCTGGGGTTATTTAACGTGCACTGACATCGCACAGTACACGGGCCTCTAGAATTTCTCCTCCAATGAAATTCAACCGCCGCGGCCGGGATCAAACCCACGTCTTTCGGGTCAGCAGCCGAGCACCATAACCACTGAGCCACCGTGGCGGCACATTACGCTGTCAATCCAAGAATAAATGGAAGGCTTCAAAGTATAACGACGTCAACAAGCTGCACTTCTTAAAAGCAATTTTTTGGAAAGCAGAGGTCGTGCAAACACCAAATGTGTTTTTTGATGAATTTTATTTTTACGGCGATAGGGTGAATCTTTCGTGAGAGAGTGCCCAAAAGAAAGGCGCTTTTTAGTGAAGAACTTTCGTACCGGTAACCAATTTTCGTTCTTCCACTTGGCACACACGCCTAAAAGCGAACTTCTTACTTTCAGGGCAGCAGAAACCTCTCTTTGAAACAAATCTTGTTTTCATACACTAAACCTGAGATGCTAAGAAACATTCCAAGCATTTTCATGCCCAACACATCCCCTTGGCCATAGATTACACAAATAAAATAAAAATAACTGTGTATTTTGGTTAGTAGAAAAAGGGACTGAAATTATTTGCTTGTTTTTATAATTTTTAATCTTGAACACTGCAAGAAATTTACCCTGTGTTTGAAAAATGATAGCGATAGCTGCTTAAGCGCCGTAAAATCCAAAACCACAGGCAAGATCAGTCCGACAGCTCTCATTCTTCAGCCTCCTGCGGACCTTAGTGCACGAAGAGATGAAATTTATTGGGCCACGGAAATTTAATGAGACTTTGCGAGTAACTCGCGGTTGCTTTCCGTTTTGGCGTGTTGCATGTCGCCGTAAACGTACGGTACCTCAATTTAAATTTGCAACAAAACCCAGTAGAAGAGAGTTAACTCAGTAACCATTGGCAAAGAAGCGAATTGTTGTCGAAAAAATTTATTTCCTCTTGAGAGTCATTCGTGGAGTGTTTTTTGAATGACGACAGTTGACTATTCTTCAGTGCTCCAGTTTTCCGTTCAAGCATTCGGCTATCCCCATGCTTAAGAATGCTGCTTTAAAAAGCGCTCTAGTAAGAAAAACCGGACATACTTAACCAACCGCCCATTTTGCTTCAAACTGTTCCAACATATATGTTACAATAACATCTTTCACCTAACAGTCTTCACCCAGAGAGCATTTAGCGAGTAGTCTTTTTCGAATGCCGAGTAAATAATCGTTTCGCTACAAGCGTCTCGTTTGAAATGTTGAGGCGCAGGAATTAGTGCTCCTTTGTTCCTGCTGTAGAGAATTCACCGTCTCAAGTAGTATGCCTATCGTAATAGCTTTGAAAAGCATTCTTGAAACTTTGGTATCAAGAAAGTAGACATCCGGATGTTACCCAAAATTGGTATAGAATGTAGCGAAGGTGGCTAATGACGCACTATTCGTTCGATATTGCTAACGCTCGATACTCAGACGCTATCTCAGCATTTTGCTCTTTTCATGTTGACACCCAGCCATGAGGACTACTTTTTAGAGCGCAGCTCTTTGGCGACCGTTCCTGCGTTCGCGCGGCATTGCCGTCGCCGTTGTCCCTCGTAACCAGCTCCGCAGCCGGGGCAGCGGGCGCCTCAAGTTGCGCGCGCTCCTGGCGCCATCTCCCGCGCGCCGAAGCCAACACGCATAGCCACCGCTGTTCCCCACTGCGAAAACCTACCGCCACCTATCGGCTGCGCTCAAATTTCGCGCTAGGAAGTAACGTAATCGTCGGCAATTTTTCACTAATGCTATCAAACTTAGTCAAATGTTTAGGGGAATCCCCCAAGGTGGAGTAGATTTGTAATAAGGGAGTAATTACTCATTGACATCCACCCGAGCGCAGCCATACGGCTACAAAGGAAAGCTATACAGCTTTCTCAGAAACTTCGTAGTTCAAGAAAAATTCGTCCTGGTCCGGGGCTCGAACCCGGGACCACCGCTTCACCGGAGCAGTCGCTATACCAAATGAGCTAACCGGGACGGAAAGCTTATGGTAGGGCGAGAGCGAATTGATCAATAACTCGAAGTGGGAACTGTGTTGGTCAGGTGTTTAGGGGAATCCCCCAAGGTGGAGTAGATTTGTAATAAGGGAGTAATTACTAACTGACATCACCCCAGCGCATCCATACGGCTACAGAGGAATGCTATACAGCTTTTTCACAAACTTCGTAGTTAAAGAAAAATTCGTATTAGTCCGGGGCTCGAACCCGGGACCATCGCTTCACCGGAGCATTCGCTCTACCAATTGCGCTAACCGGGACGGCAAGCTTTCCTTAGTGGTCTTATGGCTGCGCTCGGGTGAATGTCAATGAGTAAGTACTCTCTTATTTCTATCAAACTTACCTTTTGCTCATGTCTCACGGGAGCATCACTCGATATGAATTGTCGTTGCAGCGGACCCCTTGAGTGAGACCTACTCGCAGGCAGCCAAAATCAACACGCCATACACGCGAGACAACTTCCTGCAGAACCTGGTGCTGCATGCGCGCAGTCAAACGAGGGACAGTGCGCTGTGGTCGCCCTTCGGGCATTTCGGCACGCTGGCGCCGTTGGGCAGCGTGGTGCGTGACAGGCGCGTGTACACGGTGGTTGGACCAATGTATCTGATGGAAGATTTCTTCTACGCGGACGCCACCGAGAACAGCCTCAACCTTGCCACGCTGGGAGTATACGTGGCCTCAGAGATCAGGAAAACCATGCACGATTTTGACGCATCTCGCCTACTGGAGTGGGTTCGAAAGGTAAGGCATGCGTATGCGTATAAGATTTCGAAAACATGAGCAGGAACTACTGCATGCAATACATAAATAACCGCGTACATCTCAGGAAGTAGTTTTCAATATTAAGCTTGTAGAGTTTTTCAAAAAGTGGAGTGTGCGTCTTGTGTCAAGAGTAATGAATCTTGTTTCATCGTGGTGTCGAGCCCTGCTGAGTGGTGTGAGTCTGTGAGGAAAAAACTACCATATGGATGACCAGCTTGTGTTCTGTGTGCCCATGCGGTGGCTCACTTGTTAGTTCTACTCTCGGGGAAAGTTTAAATGAACCCAAGAGCTCGAACTAAGCCTGGTGGTGACATGCTAGCCTTGGTACTTGACGGTGTGCGCACACCTGAGGAGCGTCAGGCGGCATTACTCGACGAACTGAAGGGTATCGAGGACACGGAATACCCTACAGATACCGAATTAAAGCGTTTGACAGAGAGTACACATTTTACGCTGCTCAATGTATCTGAAATCTGACACCCGAAGCTTCGTTGTAAAATATCAGTGAACACCTCAAAACCGCAACATCGAAGTGGGACGGTGCTAAAAACCGGATCAATGGGTAAATTTTTCCTATTTTTGGCTGAGATTGTAATGCAAGATTAGTACCGGTAGCACCCGAGCAGAAGGCAAAAAAAAATTCGCTCCGAACACCAGGGTACCACTACCAAAAGCCCACATTACTAACATACCCACAGGTTGAGCAGCTTCAAAAGCAAAAGTATCTGGCCCATCTGGGACCAGAATATCGTTATCGCCACCACTCAAGACGTGAATGCGGCGAACGCGCTCGCTCGTGAATTTACTCTGAAAGCTTCCAAAGGCTCCATCCCGATGGTCGGTCACGCCAAAGTCAACGGTGAAGTCTGCAGGGGGATCATTACCGTCCATGAGCAGGAAACTTCTACCACCCTGAAATCGAAAGTCCAGTGGCGCGGAGGAGAGATAGCCTTCATCCGCAAGCTGGGGAAGTCGACGATTGCCCTGCTTACCTTCGTGGGGCATAAAGTGCCACGTTACGTGCACTATAACAGTGTGGTGACCTTGGTACGCGAATACAAGCGGACTATTCCCGCGTGTTTCCGATGCGGCACCATCGGCCACCGTGTGGACTTATGCCCGGATCCTCAACGCAATCGCTGCGGACACTGCGGCCAAACGGTCGCAGTCCTCGAAGACGGCAACTTGGAGACCCACGAGTGCACCCCTTCCTGCATCGTCTGCGGTGGCGGCCACATTACGGGCTCGCAAGACTGCAAAGCGAAATTCCGGAGGCTGCAACGACCGGGAAACCAACCGGTCAACGAAAGCAGCGTCAGTGTGCAGTGCCCCCAGGAGCTGACACCACTCCAAAAGTTCCCCCGCCTGGCAACAAGCTGGTGCAAGGCACACCCGGACCAGCGCCACCAGCGGGCGCGTTGCCCGGGCGTGTCTCCAAGTCCCCTCCATCAACAAGCCAAAAGTCGTCACGTGGTCCAGGCGCACCCGTATTCCAGAACGGAGATTTTCCGCCTCTCGAGGGCCGTCCGCTTGGCACACCAAAGAAGAGATCACAGCCAAAGGTAGGCAGCCGAGACGGGCCTCCTCCGTCCCCCCGCACTCCCCTACCTTCTTCCCCACCAACCCTTCCTCCTCCTCCCCCCCCTTAACTCTGAGGTTGCGGACCTCCGCCGTCAGCTCGAGACTCTCCGGGCTCAAAATGCTCAACTCCAGGCCAAAATTCATGCGCTAGAAACGGCTCGGTCCTCCCCGCCTATTGCCCAGGCAGCTCCGGAACCGATGCAACAAGTGCCGGTGGACCCGACATCATCTAGCTCTGACGCGCGTTTCACCGCCCTCGAAAACGCCTTTGCCGCATTAGCGACTCAGATGTCAAATTTCGGCCAAATTCAAGAAAACCTGTTCAAGTCAGTCACGGCCACGGTTACGGCCACCGTGACGGCCAATATTAAGACGTGGCTGGAGTCAAACCCCAGGCTTCTACGCCGAATGGGGCCCCTCAAAGACGCAAACCGCCCATCAATATTCAACCGCCCCATCGATCTAACCGAACTCAAGGAAGAGCCGGAACCGATCCAGCCGCAGGTGACGGAAGGTGTGCCGGCTCTCCAAGGCAGTCTCCCTTCAAATCAACATGGCTGCGTCCCCTCCCAACCAACACCCTAAAGGGCGCCGCCCCCCGCAAAGACAGCAAGTTTTTTCCCTTGTGCAATGGAATTGTCGGGGTTTCAAAAACAGGACCAAACGCGCCCACTTAAGTGCGTACATTGACAACCTTGAACACCCCGCCGCAGTCCTTGCGTTGCAAGAAACCGGAGATGCGGTTAAGCTCACGGGCTATAACGCTTTTCAACGAGACCCGTTCACCTGTATCCTAGTCCATAAGGGTTACACAGCGCAGGAGGTTGATCTCGATCTAAATTTGGAATATTCGTACGTGATGGTCTCTGTCCTCCCCCTGCGGCGAACAGATAGCCCCGCACACATACTTAATATCTACTGCCCCCCGAAACTCAAAAACATCACTTTTTCTAACATCTTTAGCGCAGCGCTAAGGATCGCGGGTCGCGACCCCCTCATGATAGTGGGCGATTTTAACGCGCCCTGTCCCATGTGGGGCTATTGCAAGGAAGAGACGCGTGGTCGTAAGTTGGCGGAACTTATATCTACGCTGGGCATCACTCTTCTAACCGACCCGGTCCACCCAACACGTGTAGGGAACTCTGTCACTCGGGACACTTGCCCCGACCTTACCCTCGTGAAACACATCCAACACGCAGAGTGGATCAACACCGAGGACACCCTCGGTAGCGACCACTGCATACTGAACACTGTCAACTACACTCGGCCCTTACGTCGCCCCCTTGCGCAAGCCAAACTTCCCGACTGGAACGCTTTCCGCCAGGCCCTCCCAGTAACTTCTCTCATGGAACAGGACTACTACACTTGGGCACAAGGACTCATGCAAACACTCCGTTTGCACGAAAACCATATCCAGCTTACGGAGCGTGCACCTGACGTGGATAACCACCTGATGCACCTCTGGGAAGCTCGCCGCAGCCTCACTAAGCGATGGTGGCGGCAGAAACACAACCGTAAACTCCGCGCTCGCATCTCTGACCTCACCCAGCAAGCTGCCGAGTATGCTGCCCAGCTCGCAGACACTAACTGGGTAGATCGATGCAACAGCGCAGCAAGACATATGTCCAGCCGCAACACTTGGCGGCTCTTCAGGACTCTCATAGACCCCACAAAAACACGCTCGGAAACACAGAAACACATCAATCGCGCGATACACAACTTTCAAGGAAACACGAAGCAGCTAGCGAACACCTTGCGCTCACAATACCTCAGTCAGGATCAAGACCCGCGTGAGCAGGATTATTCGTATGCAGGCTGCGATAATCCGGAACTGGATCAACTTTTCCAGCTTCACGACCTTCGCGCGGCTCTTGCCAAAATGCGCAGGGGGACGGCGCTCGGGAGGGATAAGGTCACAGTCAAATTATTGGCGAACCTTCCTGATCGGGCATACGAAACCCTACTCGAATATATTAACGCCATTTGGACCGGGGACACTTCGTTGCCACCGGATTGGAAGACATCATTGGTAACCTTTATCCCAAAGGCGGGGAAACCGGTAAACACAGACAACCTCCGGCCCATCTCCCTCACTTCATGTGTAGGAAAACTGATGGAAACGATGGTCCGTGACCGCCTCTCAGAATATCTCGAGAGCAAGAACTCGTTTGCCGACACCATGTTCGGTTTCCGACCCAGTAAGTCCGCACAAGACATCCTTTTACAGCTTCATCACGAGGTTCTCGAACCCATAGAACACCCACACAACGACAAAATAGTCCTAGCACTTGATCTCAAGGGTGCGTTTGACAATGTTAAACACGGCGTCATACTAAAACACCTTAGCGAGATTAACTGTGGTCCTCGTACATTCAATTACATCAAAGATTTCTTAACAGACCGCTTGGCCTATATACGTATACAAGAGACCGAGTACGGCCCGTTTGAGATGGGAACGCGGGGCACACCACAAGGCGCTGTGTTGTCCCCGCTTCTCTTTAACATTGCTATGATGTATCTCCCGGCACAGCTGGCGGCTGTCGGCGGTGTTCAGCATGCGCTGTACGCCGATGACATCACCATCTGGGCCACTACGGGAAATATAGAAGAGATGGAGGAATGCCTGCAAGCAGCGGCGAGCATAGTTGACCACTATGCCACGTACTGCGGCCTCCAGTGCTCCCCGTCCAAGTCTGAATTTGTGCATATTCGATCTTCTCCGAAATGCAAAATCTCCGTTCAGCTTTCTCTCGCAAGCGGCCCCATCCGTGAAGCGAAGGAGCTACGAATACTCGGTCTCTTCATTAATCAACATCGTAAGGCAGACACAACTCTTGCCAAACTCCGCAAAGTCGGCGACCAGGTGGGCCGAATGGTTCGCCGCGTTTCCAACAAGCGAGGAGGGTTGCGAAGTAAGGATGCGATGCGGCTCGCGCATGCCTTCGTAACAAGTCGAGTACTGTACTCGACTCCTTACCTCCGCTTACGGAAACATGACGAAGATCACTTGGAAATTGTACTCCGCAAAATTTTCAAGAGCGCCCTCGACCTCCCGATATCCACTTCCAACGCGCGACTTCTCGCGGTGGGGGTGGTGAACACCTATCGAGAACTCCGCGAGGCGCATCTCGTTAACCAATACACGCGTCTCGCCCAGACCGTGTCCGGTCGCCGCCTCTTGGACCGGTTACATATCAGACATGATCACCATACCATGGAACGGGTTCGAGTGCCAGAACTGTGGAGAAGCGCCCTCTACGTTCGACCCCTTCCGACTAAGATGAACAAGGAGGACCATAATGGCCGGCGCCAGGCGCGGGCGAATGCCCTGCACCGCCACTATGGCTCAAAGAAACACGTCTTCTACGTCGACATTGCAGGCCCCTACCGCTCCAGGGGGGAATGGTACACGGCTGCAGTCATACACGAGGGAAAACAGGTGGACGGCCTCTCGTTCAGAGCGCCCAACTCAACGCATGCGGAGGAGGTGGCGCTCGCCCTCGCAGCCTCCCATCCCGACTCTAAATTCATCCTCACAGACTCTCGAGGAGCCTGTCGTAACTTTGAGTTCGGTTGGATCACTCCACTCGCTCACCAAATTTTGCACCGCAGTACTCGCGACGGCGATCCAACTCATCGCTCAATCATATGGGTCCCCGGCCACCAAGGCATGCCAGGTAACGAAGCCGCCCATGAGGCAGCCCGCGCACTCACTCACCGGGCACCAGGCGTCCCTTGGGAGGAGCTTAACCCAGATCACAGCCCTCTCCTTTCTTTTAAAGAAATTACTGAGCACTATCGTGCCGAACACCGGCGATACCCAGTTCCTATGAAAGGACTGGGTAAAGCTGGCGAACGAATTCTCCTCAGGCTCTTTACAAACACCCTGCTGTGCCCGGCGGTTCTCAAGCACTTTAATCCTTCTTTTGACGGCCGCTGCTCATTCTGTGGGGAGGTGGCCGACACCTTCCACATGGTTTGGGCATGCAGAAAAAATTCTTCTCTCCCCCCAATCACCCCTTCCCCTACCCGAGAGGACTGGGAGGCGGCCCTACTCAGCTGCCAGGAACTATCGGCCCAGCAGGCCCTGGTTCGGCGGACTTGTGTAGCGGTCTCGACCAACGGGATCCCGGAATGAGGGACTCCGACTAGTATTGTAAGGGGTGAGACCCACTAGGGGCCTCTCCCCGAGCACCTCTCTGTACATTACCAAATAAATGCTTTTCTCCTCCTCCTCCTCCCTATATCTGCGAGGATTCATTTTTCCAAGGACAAGCAAATCATTTTTCGCTCTAAAACGAAAGTCAAGAAAGCAGCTGATGGATTTCGAAAGGGCGTAGGACAGGCTTTTCAAGTTGGTCGTTGGCAAGATGCACACGCACACGCGCGTGCTCACACGCACACGCACACGCACACACACACGCACACACACACACACACGCGCGCACGCACACACACACACACACGCACACACACACACACACACACACACTTTTCCCTACATCACGCCAAAATACATTCCCTTTCGAGAAGCTTGCAGGCAAAGCAACCCCTGCAGTGCATACAATTTTTCGAAGTAGCCAAATATTGGTGAGCTAGACTGCCTCCGGTAACTGCATTTTCGAAATTCCAGGAATCATATGGATATTACTTACTCTGGGCTACACTCCTCTCCGTAAATAAAGAACCTAAGAGCAAACGTTAAAAGCTAACTCTTCAGCAATAATTAACCGCCCTAGAGTAAGGAAACCTGAAATGTACTCTCAGGTGCTACTCCGCTAACAAAGCTGTAGCGCAAAAAGGGATCGTCTACCTGAGAGCCTATTTTTAAATATCGATCAGCATCTTACGTAAAACACCCGGTATATTGCGTGGATTTCAAGAAGCAATCGGTGGCAAGGCTCTTTGTTAACAGTTGCTACTCTCGTTCCGGTGCATTTCTGCCCAGTTTTTTTTTCTTTTGCATCCAGCATTTCATGATTAGCCATTCGCAAAATAACTATTCCACCTAGTATACCAGGCAAACGCTAGCGCTGCTACATAGGATTGCCTTTTCATGTACGACTCTAATTTCCCGTTTTGATAACTCGTTCTAGTTACGTGAAACGCCTTACTATGTGTGCATATTCGTTCCCGCGTTTGTGCAGGTGTGTGTGTGTGTGGGGGGGGGGGGGTTGCGTGCTCCAGGAAGTTAGAATTAAGGCAATTATTTGAATTCCAAATTCACACTTCCAGATTCAGGCCTGCCACAAAGCCAACGCAAAGCTGCTGGGCTGGGAAGGTGCAGCTGATGGCGAGGAGGAGTTGGACTACGACGCTGCGCTGCGACTCAGCGTGGCCTTCGGTGCCGCTTCCAGCCAGGATGGCAGGCACCGAGAACGCAACCGCCTCTTCTTCCAGCGGTTCGCGTTGACCAACTGCGGAACCAATGCGTCGCGTGCGAGGCGCCTACAAGTCAACCACGCTGTGCAGAATGTGCCGGATTTCGCAGCGGTGTTCAACTGCAAGCCGAGCGGCTTCACACCGTGCCATGTTTAAGATAATTTTTTTAGGATAATAGCACACTTCTAGAGGGGCGTTTCAGATACGCCTCAGAAAAGGCGTACCTGGTCTATTCCTCTGAAGAGGTATTCAAAGATTGGTAGGAGGAGTTAAGTGTTACCGCTGTCTAGCCAACAGTTTATTTTGACTAAATGTTAACCTCACAAAGGAGTTAGCACGGCAGTTGATAGAAGTATTATTTGGAGATTAATTTATAATACATTTTTGAGAAGTACGTGTTTGTTCTTTTCAAGTAATTATCACGGGAAATTTTTGAAGCAATTTTTCTTACTATAAGTTAGCATTTATGATGCCCAGATGAGTATATTTCACTACATAAGGGAGCCCATTTGAATGCAGCACTCGTATGAAATACTCATTTTAGAGCTTAATGTACCAGAATAAATGCTTCAATGAAATTACAGTGACTGATTTCAAACAATACTTTTATTGGGCACAAAACATTCCATTCGACTGTCCGGCGGCTTGCCTCTGTGATAGTTTCACAAAAATAGAAGGTGTTCGGAAAGTGGTAGCTTAGAGAAATGCTTATTTTCACTTTTTTTTTTCAATGCAACGAACTTTCAAGATACATTTTGAAACTAGACGCCTAACGAACCAGAAGGGCAGCACTCAGTATAGTTGCCACCTTATGTCCGCTGCTGCAAATTTGTCTCGACGCCAACGACTTGTAAAATACGTTGCAATTTAGTCAGTCTCCATGCGCACTAAGGCATCGCATTGTCCTAGGCTAAGAATACAAAGAACAAAACCGTTTGCTATGTTTTCATCGCAGGGCCCTTTTTAAACACAAGATCAAAAGTAATCATTTTTAATCGGAGCATGCAACGTGACAAAAATTAATGGACACCAAGGGACTTCACCCCGCTCATTGGTTGGGCAGCTTTCTCCATATCATGGGGCGTAAGTACATGGAGAAAGTTTGGTCCTCAGAAAAAGAGCCCATACTTACAGTTGTATATAATAAACAAGCACGACTGTACTTCCATTGACTTTTTTTGGCCGCACCAAACTAGAAATTTCTCTGATTTTTTTAGTCACCACTGTGTGAATTTGCTCCTTGGGGCGACAATGAAGCCTTTCGTCTCGGCGCACCGAAATTGCTTGCGGGATTCACTGCACATTGCCGCACACTGAATAGGGAGAGGTGTTTAGTACATAAGCGTCAAGACATCAAAGGAGAGTGCTTTGGTGATTGAGCTCATAAATGACGATGATAATCCGGTCTCTTGTATTCCCGTAGGTTGTTGTGCCCTAGCGGTGGTCCCGTTGCGCCCGCCACCCGTTTCGTGACTGAGCGTTGCCAGCTCTCTTAGCGGTAGCGAAGACTCCGAGTCAGGCGTCGGTGAGACTAAGAAAACGCTTTATACATTATGTACAGGGCATAATATAGTTCAACATCGGCACGGAGGCCGAGAGCTACACAACGCGACTGTTCTCGCACAGCGACGATCAGCGAGACACCAGCACGTCACACCATCCGACTCCACTCGTGAGCAGCACTCGACTCACGGTGGGTCGGTCACTCGGTCACTCCGTCACACACTTCCAAGCTGCACCGTTGGGGCTTATATAGCCTGAGGAACGGTGGCCCCTCAGAACTGGCCAATCCAAAGGCAGCACTCGACGGCAGTCCGAAAGGACCAATCAGCGATCGCGCGGGCCAACCGCTTCAAATTTTGCCGCGCGCGGTGGCGTCCGGGGAGAAGGAAAACTGGCGCCTCGCTGTCTGGCCTCTTGCGACAGGTCCAGGCGTGTTGCTTGCAGATGCTTCTCCTTAGGACTCTGCTGACGTACGGCGCAGCATCGTGGCCTGTCAAGGGAGCGTTAGGGCGCGTGCCTTGCGGCGCAGCACCAGGGCTTGTGAAAAGGGACGCTCGTAGGAGAAAGTTAGCGGCCGGCAGAATTGGAATCCGGGCGGGTTTCCCGGCATGAAAGCATCCCCGCCATCAGATAAGGCGCCGGGAAGACGAGCTGCTTCCACGTGGCTCGAATGCCAGGCGCGCATCTTCGTCAGGCTCTTCTTCCAAGTTCACGTCCAGGTAACTTCACGAGCACCAGGTCCCACTCGCAGGCCAGGAGCTCTGTTGACGTCGTTGTCGCCTAGGCACCTCGACCAGCTTCGCTGTGGTCGTTCTGATCCCCTTGCTTCTGCAGATTACAAAACCGACCGGCAAAAGGCAACACCCAACACAAGCAAGTGTCTCCCATCAAACACCAGACGAAGCCATAATCCAAATGAACCTAATAAATTGCTGTCCCCATTTATTCCCACTGCAACAAGAGGCATGTGTACGATCTGGTACACAAGGTTCAAACAACCATTTTACAAAGTATCAACACATCAATATAGCAGGAGAAATTAATAATCAGCAATAATAATGAAAATCAGAATGGTCCACTTGAAATCATTTGGACCGAAAACACTACTGAGAAAGCAAATGAGGTCATTCATTTTTGCCCCTTTCTTCCTTCGAGCATGATAGTTTGTTGCAAAGCGAAAGAAGGTAAGTAACGAGGAGGTCACTGAAAGAAGCGAGGCCTAGAATGCACGACTTAGAGCATCGGCGTTCGTGTTCAACCTTCCCTTCTTATAGCGGACAACCAGATTGTGCTGCTGGAGGGTCATGCTCCACCTCAGCAAACGGCCGCTTTTAGACGACATGTTACTTAACCAGGTTAGAGGGAAATGGTCCGTTTCCACAACAAACTTAGAACCGGAGACATAACAAGCCAGCTTCTGAACTGCCCACACAAGGCAGGCGCACTCTTTTTCAGAGGTGCTGTATGCCTCTTCCCTACAGCTTAGTTTGCGACTCAAATACAAAATTGGTCGTTCATGACCACTAGCATCTTCTTGGCATAGCACCGCTCCCATTCCGCGATCACTCGCGTCACATTGAATGATGAAACCTTTCGAAAAGTCTGGCGCCGTTAGAACCAGCTTATGGCTCAATGCTTGTTTCAACATTTGGAATGCATTTTCTTTCTTCGAGTCCCACGTCACCTTAACGGGCTCTGATTTTCGAAGCGCGTCTGTTAGCGGGCTGGCAAGGTCAGAGTAGTCTCTCACATAGTGTTGGTAATATCCAGCTAAACCTAAAAAAGCCGTTATATCCGTCTTAGTGGTTGGCCGGGGATAGTTTACAATAGCGGCTATCTTGATGTCGGAAGGTCTACGCCGGCCGCGCCCCACCACATGGCCCAAATAAGTCACTTCACCGCAACCTAGGTGACATTTAGCTGGTTTCACAGTGAGGCCTGCCTCTTTCAACCTGCACAATACGACTCGCAAGTGCTCGAGATGTTCTTCCCAAGTGTCCGAAAAGCTGGCAACATTGTCGAGGTATGGCAATGCAAACTCGCCCAAACCATGAAGCACTCTGTCCATCAGGCTAGAGAAACAATACGGCGCGTTTTTAAGTCCGAAGCTCAGCATGAGTGGGCGGAAGGTTCTGAAAGGGGAAACGAACGCGGCGCAACGGCTAGCCCGTTGCGTAAGGGGTACTTGCCAATAGCCTCGCACGAGGTCTAGCGTAGATATATAATTTGACTTCGACACCGTCTCCACTCTTTCTTCCAGGTTCGGTATCGGATATGTCTGATCTCGGGTGATCGCGTTCAGACGCCGATAATCGACGCATGGCCTCGGATCCTTTCCCGGAACCTGGACAAGTATCAGGGGCGATGTGTAGTCGCTCTCACTTGGCACTATAACCCCCAAGTCACGCATGCGCTGAATCTCCTCAGCCATGATTTTTTTCTGCACGGGTGAACAACGATACGGTTTACTGCGGATCGGTTGCTCAGATGTTAGCTCGATGTCGTGCTCTAAGACCGTGGTCTTTCCGGGACGGTTCGAAAAAACCTCCTTAAACTCGGAAACTATTCCCTTTAAATCCTCCTTTTGGGTGGTACTTAGACGCGCGTCCAAAGTCAGCTGTTCCAACATTAGCTCTAAACCACAATCTTTCATGTCAGCTGTCGTCAGGATTTCCGCCCCTTCCTCATCGGCAGCATTTTTCATCATGCTTACAATCGCGTGACGCTGAATGTAGGGCTTCATGAAGTTGCTGTGATAAATTTTGTTGGGCCGTCTCCCTATTTTCACTTCGTAGTTGGTAGCGGAAAGCTTCGATACAACCTTCGCGGGTCCTTCCCAGTGAACCTCGAGCTTGTTTTTCTTCGACGGACGCAGCAACATCACTTCACTACCTACTTCGAAGGTGCGTTTTTTTGCTGACTTGTCGTAATATCCCTTTGACAAGATTTGCGCCGCCTTCATGTGCCTCTCTACAATATCTTTTGTTTTCCCGAGCCTCTGAAGAAGGTCGAGGACGTAGGAGACTACATTTGGGTCGTCATCACTGCCTTCGCAAGACTCTCGAAACATACGCAGCGGAGTTCTAAGGCTTCGGCCATACACGAGCTCCGCGGGGCTAAAGCCTGTGCTCTCATGGGGAGCAGACCTCAAGGCGAACATAGCGGCGGGAATGCAGGCCTCCCAGTAACAGTGACGCTCAAAGCACAGGGCTCTCAATATGCGCTTCAGCACCGAATGCATTCGCTCTACTGGATTAGATTGCGGGTGATGGATAGAACTGTGCACCACTTTAATGCCGCATCTTTCCAAAAAGGTAGAAGTTAGGCAGCTGGTGAAGACGCTGCCATTGTCGCACTGGATCTCAGAAGGGAACCCGACGCGTGCGAACATTGAGAGCAGAGCGTCCACGACCTGGGAAGAATTTAGCTCCTTAAGTGGTACCGCCTCTGGGAACTTGGTCGCGACACACAGGGCGGTCAGAACATACCTACACCCGTTCGTTGATTCTGGCAGAGGACCTACAATATCAATTACCAGTCGCCGAAAAGGTTCTGTTATGACTGGCACTAACTTCATCGGCGCCTTCCACTTGTCAGTGGATTTGCCCACTCTCTGGCAGGTCTCGCAAGATCGCACGAATTGGTCGACATCCTTCCAACAATACGGCCAATAAAACTCCTGAGCCAATCTAGCCTTGGTCTTTTTTAAGCCAAGATGCCCTGCCCACGCATTTTCGTGCGCGAGTTCCAGTAACTGACAGCGATATTTTCGAGGGATCAAAATCTGCTCACATTTGCGACCCTGCTTATCGGTGTAGCAGCGATACAATAAGCCAGATCTCTGGTAAAATGAAACCCTCTTTTTCTCCACTCCCAGTTTGACGCTCTTCATCAGATCGGCTATTGAGCAATCTTGCTGCTGCTCGCGAATGAGCGTTTCCTTTTCAACTGACATCAGTACTGACATCAGTGACCATTGTCCTATATATATAAGTTATTCCACCAATTTAGTCCGACAAAAACAGTGCTCAAACAAGCTAAAGTACAGATGCTTGTCAAGTCAGAACCTTGAAACATTTCGCAGACGAATAATCCATGCGGACTGGTCATCCATTTTTTACAAGGTCTCCAGCAGTGACGCCTACGCTGACTTTTTGTCAATATTCCGCCAGCTGTATGAGTTGTCGTTTCCCTATCAGAATGTTAAACTTAAGAAAAAAATAAGGAAACCTTGGCTAGGACCAGAACACATAAAAATGATAAGTGAAAAAAACCTTCTTTTTCAAGCCTTCCTCAGGACAAAAGACCTAGCTAAACTTGAAATATTTAAGAAGTATCGGAACAAACTAAACGCGGAATTGCGAAGAGCAAAGAAATACTACTACAACCACCTTTTCAGTACTGCAAGAAAAGAGCGTCCGGACAAAGTTTGGAAAATATTCAACGAAGCCCTAAATAGACAAACAACACGAGAAAACACTTCTGAATTGACAATAGATGGTAAAAAATTATCCGGAATCCCTCTAGCCGAGTATTTCAATGAACACTTCGTCAATGTGGCGAAGCCAGCAGTCGACAACTCGACTAGCGCTTTGCTTCACTACCAGTGTAAGGAGACACTATTTCTTTACTCAACGGATGAAACAGAAATCTATCGCACATTTATAAATTTGAAAAACACCAATGCCAGCGGTATTGACGGCTTTCAAATAAAGGCAATGAAATACGTTATCGATATTATTGCGCCGCATCTAGTATACATATTCAATCTGGCTCTTACATCTGGATGTTTCCCGGACAGGATGAAAATCGCTAAAGTTTCAGTTCTTTTTAAGGGGGGCGATAAAAACGATGTTAACAACTATAGACCCGTCTCAGTGCTTCCTGTATTTTCTAAGGGTTTAGAGAAGATTATTCTTTTGCGCATGAACAGCTTTTTCGTTAAACATAACATGCTTTCAGATGCTCAACATGGCTTTCGGAAAGGCAGGTCAACGGAAACAGCACTATTAACTCAGAAGGAATTAATAATCTCTAATATTGATGAAGGCAGACTTACCCTCGGAATTTTCATTGACTACAGCAAAGCATTTGATCGCCTAAACCACGAAATATTACTAGACAAACTGTTCAGTTATGGTGTCCGAGGAGTTGGTTTCGCTTTACTTAAATCCTTTCTTTTGAATCGTCAGCAGCGCGTCTCTATCGCTGAAAGTGACTCATCACACAGATTACTAACTTCCGGCGTGCCACAAGGAAGTATTTTAGGGCCGTTTCTTTTCAACATCTATGTGAGCGATATCGTGCAAAAGGAAAGCAATGCAATATACGTGCTCTACGCAGATGACACGAGCATCTTTTTCACCTGTAAAAATGTAGACGAACTATTAATAGAAGCCAAAAAAGAGCTTGCAATAATTTGGGATTGGTCAAGTAAGAACTGTTTAAAAATAAATGGCAATAAATCTAAGGCCATATTATTCATGGCTAGAGGGAAGCAAGCACAGATAGAAGAAAGGTTGGTCCTTGGGGGTGCACCCATAGAAATTGTTAAGAAACATAAAATTCTTGGCGTGACCTTTGCTGCTGACATGTCGTGGAATCATCACATTCAATCATTATCAAGGACACTATCTACGTCAGTCGGAGCACTAGCACGGTGCCGTCATTTTCTTCCAGATAGAGCAAAGCTTCAAATTTATCATGCACTGTTTTCCTCTCACATAAATTACTGTACACTTGTTTGGGCCACAACCACACAAACAAATATTCAAACACTGCTCCTTCTTCAAAAGAAAGCACTTCGTTGCATTGCAAATGTGTCCTATTTACATTCATCTGCACCATTGTTCACACGGTATAACATAATAAGCGTCGAAAAAATTTACGAGTTCCGTCTACTGTACTCACACTTATTTTCCGATGAAAAGTTTAAGAGCCTCATAAAATTCCTTTCGCATTTGCAGAAACAGAAAAGTGATTGTCGCACCCGTGGATCTGAGACATGGCTGATACCACGCAGACGTACAAATTATATGCTACAGTCGCTCACGCACAACTTGCCGTGCTTGCTTAACAAATTACTGTCAGCAAATTTTGACTTAAGCGCATGTAATAGAAAACAGACACGTGAAATTTTTTTCTCATCCCAGTTTTTGTGCAGCTAATCGTATTCAATGTATTTTCATTGCATTTATGTTTTTCGTACTGTATACTTTCTTGTGCTGTGTTTTGATGTGTTTGGAATGTGTTTCGATGAGTCAATTTATGTGAAAGTGTTCAGATTTTGTGTTGGCTATATGCTGCTGCCTTGTACGGGCATCAGGCACCCTCAAGCTGCCAATGGCAGCTTTTTTGCCCCATGACCCCCAACGAGTCGTTGGAAATAAAGTTTTGAATTGAATTGAATTGAACTGCGGCCAGCTTCTGCCAGCTGGCGGAAACCGAAGCGAGTATGGAGCCCGCGTCGCCTAACTGCGGCGTCGTGTCTAGATCGCGGCTAGCAGCGCACGTATCACTCTCAGTCCCGTCCAAACCACGCTCTCCCAAGCCAGTCTCCGAGCTCTGCATCTCCCGTGTCTGCCCGCCACTCAAGTTACCTTGATCGCTCCGCGTGCCGCACGGCTGTTCGTTCACCGACTCAAAGTCCAGTTCCCTCGACAGTTGGCGCGCTTTGGATCGCGTGAGGGCCATGTACGCCACGTCGGCAAAGAATGATTTGCCCTGATGCTTCAGCATCTGCTCCGAGCTATTTGAGAACAGGTAAGGAAAGTGCCCCGGAAGGGCGGCAGACACAGCGGCTTCTGTGTTAAGTTTTCCAAACTCTCCTTCAATGATGACCGCTGCGATCGGTAAGCAGACACTCTCATCCTCGGCCACTTGCCGTATCCAAGCGCATTATCCTGTAAAGTCACCAGAGGAGACGAAAGACGGGTGGACGACGTCCATAGTTGCTGCCGAGTCCCGAAGTGCTCTGCACTTCTTGCCGTTTACTTAAATTTCCTGCATGTATGGCTCCAACAGTCGCATGTTTTTGTTTGTTTCCCGTATCGTTGCAAAAGCAACTTTCTCTTGGCAGTTCGCCGCGATGTGCCCTTGCTTTTTGCAGTTGTAGCAGATTAACGGCTTCCGTTTTTCAAAAGAACGCGTCGCATCGTTTCGCTGCTTGGGACCATCGTTAGCATTCTGAGATGCATTCTGCCCTTCCTTTACCTTTTCTTTGGTAAGGGACTCGTCTTTCCGAAACTCGCGACGCGTGATTTGCTTCCGTTCGTCGGGCTTCCTTGAAAACCCGTCTCTCTTATCTGCTTTTTCTACACGCACTGCCCTGCTGTGCAAGATGCGGCGGAGGTAATACTCTTCAGCTAATTCTGCTGCCTTGTCTAGCTTAACCTCCTTTAGCCTATCTTGCAGCCAGAGTTTGACATCCTCATCAATGCAACGGTAGAATTGTTCTAACGCGATGCATTCGACGACTTTATCGCGGTCGTCGTAAACCTCTTCGCCTTTCAGCCATTCAACCAGGTCGGCTTTTAGACGAAACGCGAAGTCAACATGTGACTCCCTTCCCTTCTGTGCATACCGGAACCTCTGCCGGAAAGCTTCGGGAGACAGTTTGTACTTTCGCAATAGCGCTTCCTTCACATCACTGTAGCTCTCAAACGCCTCTTTCGATAAGCAAGTTATCACGTCTGATGCCTCCCCGGGAAGCAAGGCTAACAGATTCTGTGCCCAGAGGGATCTCTCAATGTCATTCCGTTCGCACACATGCTCAAATTTAACGAGGTATTTAGCCATATCCTCGCCGACTACAAAGGGCGGCAGTTGGTCGCGTATTTTTGGAGCGTTAGAGGGAACCGTCGTCGAAGCAAGACTAGGCGCTGGCGAGGTTTTTCGGAGCTCCAGCTCTTTCATTTTAACCTCGTGCTCTCTAAGCGCCTGGCGCTCTCGCATCTCCTTTTCTTTCATTTCCTCCTCGCGACGTTCCTTTCCCCCCTCACACGTTCACGCCTTTCATTGATATCAGCCCAGGCCTCTTCGGCTTCCTCAGCCGTCACGTCCGAAGTCCTCGTGACCTCAAGGATCGCATTCTTTCTTTTTGTTGAGCCCAAATCAATGCCCAACTCCTCACAAATTTGGAAAAGTTCTTTAACCTTGTAACTCTCCATCGTTCACACTGCCTCTTGCTGTTTGCCCTTTTAGACACTACTTGCCGTACACTACTATATCGCTACTAGTTAGGCACGCGCAAGAATTTCACACACTGCCTTGTTTACCCCTTCAGCATCCCTTGGTTTTCAAAACATTCTTGCTAGGCTTGAAATACACAAGGTTAACACAATGCCACACCAAATCTTTCTCTAAGCTACTATAACCTGTGTTAAAGAAAGTCTGGCGTTTGAGGAAAACTTCAGGCACTCACCGCGCCGAGGTAGCTGATGTCGGTCGATCCCATAGCTGCCATCCAATGTTGTGCCCTAGAGGTGGTCCCGTTGCGCCCGCCACCCGTTTCGTGACTGAGCGTTGCCAGCTTTCTTAGCGGTAGCGAAGACTCCGAGTCAGGCGTCGGTGAGACTAAGAAAACGCTTTATACATTATGTACAGGGCATAATATAGTTCAACATCGGCACGGAGGCCGAGAGCTACACAACGCGACTGTTCTCGCACAGCGACGATCAGCGAGACACCAGCACGTCACACCATCCGACTCCACTCGTGAGCAGCACTCGACTCACGGTGGGTCGGTCACTCGGTCACTCCGTCACACACTTCCAAGCTGTTGTTGTGACTGAGAGAAGGATGAAGAGGAAATTGCACGGGCCTGCTACTGGCTCGAGCCAAGCCACCACCGCTGCCACGTGCAGATAGAGGAGAGTTAAAAGATCAGAGGAAAGAGAAAAAGGAAAGAAAAGACGCGCGTCGCAGCAACAACTGCGTCCGCCGGAGCGGACGCTGCTCAAAAAGAAGCGGCCGAAGCCGCGCTCGCCGAAGCGAGAACAGATACTCCTCGGACTAGCCTTTACCACTTCCAAGCTGTTGTTGTTGTTGTGACTGAGAGAAGGATGAAAAGGAAATTGCACGGGCCTGCTACTGGCTCGAGCCAAGCCACCACCGCTGCCACGTGCAGATAGAGGAGAGCTAAAAGATCAGAGGAAAGAGAAAAAGGAAAGAAAAGACGCGCGTCGCAGCAACAACTGCGTCCGCCGGAACGGACGCTGCTCAAAAAGAAGCGGCCGAAGCCGCGCTCGCCGAAGCGAGAACAGATACTCCCACTTCCAAGCTGCAGCTTTGGGGCTTATATAGCCTGAGGAACGGTGGCCCCTCAGAACTGGCCAATACAAAGGCAGCACTCGACGGCAGTCCGAAAGGACCAATCGGCGATCGCGCGGGCCAACCGTTTCAAATTTTGCCGCGCGCGGTGGCGTCCGGGGAGAAGGAAAACTGGCGCCTCGCTGTCTGGCCTCTTGCGACAGGTCCAGGCGTGTTGCTTGCAGATGCTTCTCCTTAGGACTCTGCTGACGTACGGCGCAGCATCGTGGCCTGTCAAGGGAGCGTTAGGGCGCGTGCCTTGCGGCGCAGCACCAGGGCTTGTGAAAAGGGACGCTCGTAGGAGAAAGTTAGGGGCCGGCAGAATTGGAATCCGGGCGGGTTTCCCGGCATGACAAGGTGCACGCGAAGCAGCGGCGAATCAACGAGGGCCCCGAAGGAAACTGCTGCGTAACACACACACACCGCCATGTCGTCGCGGCGAAACGGTAGCTTCCAAAATTGCTGTGCGGACAATGAATGGCCGCTCGCTGCTTCCGAGCGTATTGCAGCCTCGAGTGAGACGCTTAGTGCAGTACGTTACTGCCAAGGTCGATGTTCTCTAGTCTCTTAGACCAAGACAAGCGTGCGTAAAGCAGAGGTCAGTAAGCTGGCGGCTGTGGGGAGGCCGACGTGTCACACACCGCCATGTTGGCCCGGCGAAGCAAGGCCCTAGGCCTCTCGCGAACTGTCGGCGCAGGCGAAGCAACACCATGCGTTCCGCGAACACGCTGGCGGCTTCAGAAGCAGAATGAGCGCATCGCATTGGTGCGCAAGGCAGCCGAAATCCGGGTCTTGTATCACGACAAACGTGTATGAAGCAGCAAGAGCGCAGGTGAGATGCAGTCAAGCAGCGACGAAGAAGCCGGCGTCGTCACTTGCAAGCGCGGCGAACCAGCAGCTGCCGCTAGGCGGCGCGCAGGCGCTAAGAGAGCAGGTCATAAAATTCTTAACGGTCCAAAGAAGTATTCAATCGGACGTACACCTGTTCGGAAATGTAGCAAAATCATGTGAGTGCTCTATTTTACTCTTTGTTTTCGTGGTGGCAGTAAAACAGGGTGATTTCCTGATTTTCATCTCTTGCTGCTGGTTGCACTATGCTATGAAAATTTTAAATATATAGGGCAGCCATTTAGAGAGGGCAGCCATATATAGCCCTGTTCGGGCTAATTAATGTTTAGAGTGTGCAGACAAAGGAGCTTATATGTGACGGTAAATGCCCGCCTCGAATGCAAATTTCTCGGCATGTACAGAAATGTGGGTATGGCTAAAGCGATGTTACGTAGTTCATGCGCTTAATCACTCTACTGACATCGATTAGGGCCAAGGCTTGCTTAGTAGGCCAAGATTTTCAGTCAGAAGAGTCAGCCAACAAGTAAACACATCTCGAGGTCCCTTGACCCCAATAATTTATTGTCGGGGACATTTATAATGATAGCTCAGTGCTTGTTAAACCAGTCTGTTTATTTGATCGCACACGGCAAGAGATAAAGCCACATCTTTGTGTTGATACCTTGCGTCTAAATAAAACGTTTACTTCAAATTATAAAGCCCATTTTTATTTTGACGTCCCGAAATATTTCTTTTGCAGTAGCATGTTCGTTCAGACCACAAGCGGGGAAAAAAAAAAACTTCCGACAGCTATTCATATTTTACGCACAAAGCATATTTTTTAGGTTAGTCAATTTATCAGCGCCCCTAGCGACAGAGAGAGGAAATGCCGGTCGCTCTTCAGTCCCGCGCCCGCGTGCGGTCACGGAAGAAGAAAAAGAAGGATCAGTGCCGACGTCTGTCCTGCTTCTGGGCTAGAAAGAGGTCTAAGATCATAAGTATCGTCTCTATATTTTCTACTGTTTTCTTTGAAACCGGTCACAAGCGCGAGAGCTCCAGTGTGTTGATGCTGCAGTCGTTAATCGATATACATTATGCTGAAACATAGCCCATACGATGAGTTGATCATCCCTTCCTGCAGCTTCCATTACTGTCGTTTAGCCATGCCGTCAGCAATGGCTCCCATTCGTAGTGATACAAAAAGAACTGGCGTGCAGACATTGCCGTGCCTCGCATTTCCGATGAAGTCGCTGGCGGCCGTGTGCGCAGCCTTCCGACTGGGCTGTGCTTCCCGGCGACGTTGTTTCCTGAAGCTACCTTCGTTTAAATTTGCGTATCAGTGTACATTAGGAGCCGCGGCGTTAGCTTAGTGGTCATGTTGCTCGGCTGCTGGTCCGGAACACGCGGGTTCTGTCCCGGCCGCAGCGGTAACATTTCGATTGAGGTGAAATGCTGGGAGCCCGTGTGCTGTGCGATATCAACGCACGTAAACGAACCCCAGGTGGTCGAAATTACCTGGAGACCTCCACTGTGACGACCCTCATAGCCTGAGTCGCTTTGGTATGTTAGAACTCATAAACAGCAATAGAGTACTGGTAAAATGTCTAGGGGAATCCTCCAAGCCGTATGGCCGCGCTCGGGTGGATGTCAATGAGTATTTACTTCCTTAGCAATAGAGTACTTCAGATAATCGTACCAAAGGAGTATGTGTATTTTCGTCTTCTTTGTTCGGCTTACTATCGCGTAAATGGACTCTTCCAGATGCTACGCGACTTCTCAAAAGGAATCTCACATTCCACTCTCCTAGGGAGAAAAAAGAAATCGAAAAAGGACTGAGTTCTGATCTACACGAGATGATTCTTTCTTTAAATGTCATTCGAAGTTGGACAACTGAAATGCGAAATTGTATTTGCACATATGAACTTGAAATTACGGATGGAAAGGAGACGAGCAATTTTTTCGTAAAAAAGTAGGAAAATATAAATTCAGCGCTTTAAGTGTTACATTCACTCTCTCCCAATTCTTGAAAACCACTCATTGTTTGGCAAGTTAGCCTGATATGCTGAAGCATTAGGCATACAAAATTGAAGAGAGCGCTTATGAGCGCCCCTTCTATTGCCTGCTTCCGTGCCACCAGTTTTTCTTGCGTTCAAGGTAGTTGAAAGTGCTCCGACGGGAAAGCATTTCTCGTTTTCCTGCAGCAAGCCTGCGTAAGCCAGTACGCCCCTCGTGTTTTCGACTTCCGCCAGCGCCCGGGAGAGGTATGGCGGCGGTCAGCCATCATCCGGGGAGCAAGACGCCCCGCGCCACAAACGCCGAAAAGAACGCGGAGCTCTGCGGGCGGGAGCAAGCGCTTCAGTCGCAGCGGATAAGCTTGGCCGTGGTCGAGCGCTCGCCCCTGATGTCTCAGGTGGACGAAGCCGAGGACGTCTACCTGCGTGCCTTGGGCGTGGGACCCTACCAGAACGCTTGCCTGCTCTTCGGCGTGCTCGCCTTGTTCACCCAGGTAACAGAAGCATGAGCGGACCTCCTTGTAGCTTCAGATGAAGCAACTGCGGAGACAGTTGTAAGCACAAATGCTGACGGAGCGCTCCGACTGCGTCCTTTGGGCTGCTTGTACGTCTGCCGATAACACCTGTCTTGAGATAGTCTGCAGCTTAGAATGCGTCGCCACACTTAAGGACCATCGTCACATTTTTTCGTCTTTCCTGTGAGCAGCTACAATCGCCATCGAAGGCGCCGTAGGTACCCTGCACAAAAGCGGGTAGAAGATATCTCGGCATCGGCTGCCTGAAATTTTTGTGAGCCGGAACCCTAAATAGCAGTATTCACATTCCGCACTGATCTGACTAACTTTTATTACTCTTCTCCGTGCATCGAGCGTTTGCGTTGCATTTATATCACGCTTATTGTAGACACCAATTTATATCCTCACACGTTCGGGAACTCGTCTTCAAACACGAAAATACGACGCAATGATCAAGCTTATCTGATCCATCACGCCGTTCAGCTCATTCTATGACGTCAGTGGCATTTGTAAGAGCCACTGACGTCGTAATTCCAAATTTAATTTTAAAATTTTTGTTTCAATTTTAATTTATATTATTATTTAACATTTTTATGATTTTAATTTTAATTTTAATTCTGAGATCACTGCCGAACGCAAGCGCGTGCATCGTGCACGCTTAAAGCATCCGCTTGGAATCATTGTATTGAGTGCTTTTTATATCATTTTCGTCGCTTCGCAGTGCAGCGGCCATATCATTAAAAACGTTAGGGGCTGGCATTAAGCCAATGAAATTTTACCCGATACTCGTGCTACCGAACAGACCCTCAGGCAGCTCTGCTTCCTGTTGGCACGGAAGCTGAGTGGCGGCGTTGAACGACGCAGGAGCTGCAACGCTTTCTCCCCGAGGTGACGGAGCAGAAGACCGGGTTTCGGTGCAGGGGTACCAATGAGACCAACTACGAAAAC
The DNA here is from genome assembly GCF_055824585.1 of Amblyomma mixtum. NCBI lineage: Eukaryota > Metazoa > Arthropoda > Arachnida > Ixodida > Ixodidae > Amblyomma > Amblyomma mixtum. The sequence goes on from NC_143013.1 coordinate 90,120,267, forward strand.
CCGTGCCTCGAACCTGGTGGCAATGCCAGCTGTGCCTCCTTCGAGTTCGATGTGGCGGACAGGAGCATCTCTATTGTCACCGAGGTGGGTCTATACGAATCCGCTAGTGAGGGCAGATTACAACTTTTCTTTTTATGCAACTGCATGGTTTTCCTCCCCAGCGAGAAGCTTCCCTTACGATCTAACTTCAGGGCACTGAAAGCAATTAGCCAAGCAACCTTTGGACGTTCAGACGGCAGTTTTTTTTTCCCGCTGCTCAGCCATTAAGGTTGCCTCAGTGGATGTCTGTCATTGTCTCAGACCTGTAATGCCCAAAGTCGGGAATTCACGACATCCCGTTTGCACGCTCTGTGCTGATTACAACATGGAGCTTTCATACCAAGACTGATGTCAGCATGCACTAATTAGGCAGCGCCTTCCGGTCAGTGGGCTTGGAATTCTTATCAGCAAGTTGTGTGAACGAAAAATTTAGGGATGCATAAAATAACTACGCATTGCTAATGTCTATCAGTTGTGCCAAAAGCCGTCACATGACTTGTATGTCGTCTTTAACCTCGGTTTCACTGCCTAACTGTTTTTACCGAAATTTCAATAAATCAGATGAAATGAAGATAAATGTCTGAAGTCAGGTCGGCCTGCCTGTCCTCCTTCATCATTGCTGCTTGTTGCAAGCTGTGCAGACACCATCTACAGGGACATACTTCCGTAGTTGCTCTCTCTGCTTGTAGAGGTCTATTATTAAGGTAGACTCGAACCTCTTGCCCACAACCAAGCGCACCGGCCAACTGACGCCGAAATGCGTACCACGCTCGGCCATGTCGCGTTGCCAAGGCACCTGCCATCTGCCAACTGCTCGCGCACCTGCCAGCGGATCTCCCTACTCTGCCATGGCAGGTAGTCTCATGAGATCGCAGACCGCATCGACCAATTAGCGTATTTTATTTATTTATTATTTATTTATTTATTGATACTGTCAGCCGTAGGCCGTTACAGGGTGGAAACAGATACAGACGGACCGGGATGCTGCCGGGCGTCGCCGCTTTTTTTTTTTTTCACCTATGAGGCATTGCATGATGTGCCCTTAAAAGAGCTCGAATGATCGACTAACAGCCAAAGTCCAGCAATTTCTCGTCTCAGTTTCTGACCTATGTTACGGGGTAAACACTAAGAGATTTGCACGGTAAAACAGTGTCTATTGTCTCTGGACTTTCGAGCTGGCTTTACACAATCTTTAAGGTATTTCACACTACTTGGACGACGCATTTAAATTTTACCGAATGCTAATATTTACTAAATGACGACATAGCGATTCTTCAAGCTTCACCGACGCTAACAAGGTTTTGACATTGAATTTGGAATGTCGATCATTAGCGAGCATAATGCGCAGGTAACATTTTTGTTCCTTCATTCCGTTATATCGTAATTTATGCACGATGGTTCTTAAAGGTCACTAAGGGCAACTCCATCCAATTTTTGATCGTAGCGAAAACAATTCACGGACCGTTTCTGGTTATGTTGGTGTTTAGCCAGCATGTAAAGACGCATTTTTTGGTGAGTAAACTGGATTTAAAAATTTTTCGCCACTCAGTTCGAAGTTGCGACGTCAAGACCAAAAACTACTCATCTGTTTCCAAGTGAAGATTGCTGCTGCCTAGACTAAGGGATATGCGCTAGAAAGCCTCTCTTGACACATCTTACAAATAAAAACGACGGGTGTTGGAGGCACCTGATTTTCATTTTTTGAGCTTTCCTAACTGCTAAAGAGAGTTTTGAGTAAGTGTCCTTGTTATTGATGCAGAGAAACATCACTTTTAACTCACGGTTCCCTTAAATAGAGACATCCAAATAAATCACCAAAATCCGCTGCTTCTGTGTGTATGGCCTTGGTGTTATAAATTTTATTCTCTGTAGAGCAGCTCATTGCAATATGTTTATAATTTGTTCAGTTAATTGCAAAAGCTGCAATATCGATATGTCACGCGCTAACTATGCACGATTTGCGTCAAGAGCGATTAAAGAAACTGCTCGTACACGCAGCGCCACTTTCCTGAGCAGTAACTGCTCCTGAATGGGGCATACCATCCGGACGGCATGGTGGCGCTTTCTCGTGTTCGGTAGGGTATAGTGTGCGTCCCGTAAGCATCTCGATATGTTTAGTCTTTTTCCTTTTTTTTTACCGTGCTCGCCTCGTCTGATAGAAAATGTTACCTGCGCAGCCGGTTCCCGACCCAGTGTGGCTACTCGATTACTTCCGCATCCCAGTTATTGTGCGAAAGCACTACTTCACCAGGCCTAACAGGCGCACCGAGTTTGTGCGAAGCTTGACCTTGAAGATGACCTTGGTCAAACCTTAAATAGCGACAGCCTATGTAGAAGTAAAATAAATATTGCTGCGACTGGGTTTCGAACCCGCGACGGAGCGAATATATCAGCTTTGCTGGCACGTGCGCACTCTGCTATCACTGCAGCCGATCACACCACGTCTTAAACTGGAACACACTCCTCTACTGTGCATTGCACATCATGGTCTTCATAAACTAATACTACTGTCGAACTATTATCGTCGCCAGACGCGGCGACAACCCAGCAAAGCAAAACCATGAGCCAACCATGATAAACACATGCTTTTGCAAGTCTGCTCAGTTAACTAGGTACGTTAAAACGCTACCACTTTTTTACAAAAAATGTGAATAAAGGCAAAAAATCAATAAGAGAAAGAAAAACATATATGTTGCAAATCGTAGAAATCGCATGCACCCCTAACCAATACGAGGCAAATCGGTGGTGTGTGCCAATTAGTTTCGTTGGGTTTATTTTATTGTTATTTTTCGCCGTTTTACAGCCTTAGCTGGGGTGTCTATGCTTGACTTAGTTTCGCGTCATCGTCAATGTCATCGTCCAGTGCGCATACCTCATTCTCCGCCTTTGTTTGGATGCACCATCATCGGAAGACTCAGAGGAACTATATCGGCAGCAATACATGGATATGCAAACCTGCCGGCAAAGCAGCACGGCAACTTTAGCTTGGTATCCATCCTCTCGCAAAGACCAACATTGGAAACCGGATTCTGACCGAAGTTCCTAACCAGGACAGTCGTGCAGAGTACATTCTCCTTCAGCCACGATTCCGCATAGTCGTTCATGGCGACTGCTGCTACATGTGTTCTGTCAATGGCAGTGGTAGTCAGGTGCGGCGTCATCATTGTGCGAATCCTTTTCCGAACTTACTAGGGCTGGTCACTTGTCGCAGTCTGAGGATGGGCGGATGAAAATTTTCTTTTGATTTTCCTCTTTTGTTTTATTGTCACGAGGTTTGAGCTGCTGTGAAGACCATGCGAGACCCCTGCCGTTGCTTCCGAAGCAATGTCCTCAAGTGTCAGCCTTCGTCATCCAAATGCCTCAGTACGTATTTCTTTTCTACGCTGCACGCAGTGGGAGCTGGTGTGCCGTCGGGACTGGCTCCTCGATGCTGCGTCGACCGCCTACACCTTTGGTTCTATCGTGGGCATCATCATGGCAGCTCCACTCTGCGATAGGTGAGGCGCAGCTCGCGGTGACATGCTTGTATATAGTTAAGCTCATTTCGTTGGACATGCATAGTGAATTCTCCTTTGGCATTGCAACTCCTAGAAGAAAATAGTTTTGAGGTGTGTGAAGGTCGGGTCAGTAGTAAGCATGAACAACTTTAGCGACCGGAACAGCCTTGGTTGCTGGCTGGAAAGTGACCGGCCCGCCTCTCCCGAGTGGCGACGATTAATTCCGCATTTAAAAAAAACGGATGAACGCATCCTGTCAAAATTCGCTGCTCTAAACTCTCGAGGCGCTATCATATTGTGGGGAGGAGGAATTATCGAATGTTAGATAATATAAAAAGCATGCTAATAGTCTTCATAAAAAGAGTCCCGCCTTGTTCCATGATTCGTTGTGGAATTTCTACCAAAAACTCATATATCACGTTGCAACTCGAATCTGCTTTCAAGGTGTCAATTGTACCTAATTTTTTTACTTGTTCCTGTGTCATGAAGCCGTCTGTAAACAAATCAGCGCTTTTAGACACTTTACCTCACTCATCCTTACTCAGCAATAAAATGAAAACACCAACTCACTGGAGCCGTGTCATAGCTACCATAAATTAATCCCTAAACAGTATCCTTCGTGCATCTTGCTTCCTTCCCTTAATGTGTTTCTACGCGTTTTTAAGTTCGCAGTAGATTTTGTTCCTTCCACAGCAAAGGAAATTGTTTCTTGTAAGCCAGAAAATTTACTGTGTTCCTATCACCTGAAAGGCTGGAAGATACCGCTATAGACAAAATGAAAGTGTTTTCTTCTGTTGAAGCAGCACGCAGCGAAATCGTGTACCTGACACCGCTTTCCTTGTACGAATGAGTCAGGCTGCTCAGTTACTACGTTTCGCGCTCACCAGCGGCAATTTAAAGCGACATTGCGAAGCACGGGAAAGGGCGTTCTTCTCGCGCGGAATTTGTTAGCAATGCTCTTTACTTCAGACCTGGGTAACAACTCTCTACAGTGGCCTCGGAGTGGATGCGATGATGACCGCATGACTTTGTTGTGCCCCCTGGTTAGCATGGTAAAAAAAGATACCTTACAATGGCCTCATACTGACCTCCATACTGGGTGCCTGCGAGCTTGAGAAAAGCCTTTTTAACGCGATAGTGTTAAAGGCCCGGTCCTCCACAAAATCCAGTGTCAGGCTGGTCGGCGTCGGCGTTGTGAGGGAATAACCACGAGCATGCCTCTGGCAGGTGATCCTCAGGGAGAAACCTAGCAGGCAGGTGGGCCACCAATTTATGTCACGTGACCTTGTGGCGTCGTTACAAACTGCCCATGGGATAGTGAGCAAACTGCGCACCGTAGAAGGTGGCTGTTGAATTAATGATTGGTCGTTTGGGAAGAGCAACCCGGGCAGCACAACGCCCACAGCCGGGAGCACCTGCCATCACAGGCAGTGGAATATCGCTTCACCGCTGCAAGGCACTACGGCGTACCATCTGCCTTAGCGAAGCTTGGTGGTAGTTATTCGCGGTGTACTGTCATGGTGTCTCTGAAGAGGACCCATGGGGCACCATACAACGGAGGCTCCCCGCCTGCGCGCGACAATGCTGCATATTCTCTGGAAATACAGCGCTGTTGTTTTTTCAACATTAGGTGAAGTTTACTTTATGGTTTATTGAGGTTTGACGACCCAAAGCGACTAAGGCTATGATGGACGTCGTATTGAAGGGCTACGGAAATTTCGAGCTCTTGGGGTTCTTCAAGGTGCACTGACATCGCACAGTACACGGGCCTCTAGCATATCGTCTCCATCGAAATTCAACCGCCCTGGCCCGGATCGAATCTGCGTCTTTCGGGTCAGCAGCCGAGCGCCATAACCACTGAGCCACCACAGCGGCTTATTCGATGAAGTTGCAACACCAGAATTTTTTTATTGCTGCACGGGCCTTCAGCAACTGCAGCTCCTGAGGATGGTTTCCCGTTGCTTACAAAGGCTGGGAGTGAGTACAAAACGTGGTGTGAATAGTGTGTACAGCCTGATTTGGAAGAGCTATCTTGTACTTCTTTATTTCTATCAACGATGTATTAACGCTAGTCGTAAGCAATAAATTTCTAACCCAATTAATGGCCAGCGAGAGATGTACCAAAGGCCATGTGTTGGTCGATAGCCTCTCCACGACCTGCATGGTACCGATGACCCTAGTATATGACGGCACCTGCTAACAGGTCCCATCATAATAGACTCTACATTAGGCGGCAGAATGGTTCATCGGTAACAACTGCCTGAAAAAACACAAAAAACAACAAAAAGTAGCGACGTTTCAAGTACAGAGGCTAAATCATTAAGCACAGCGAGACGCGAGACAAGTCATTCCGCCTCGTGTGCGGTTTTCCGCGTTTCCTCTTTCTGACGGGCTGAACTGGAAGTAACATTTCCACCGCATTCGGAATCATGCCTGCGTGAATAGTTAGCTCTATGAGAAGGACCTATAAATTTTGAATGTTAGTAGACATTAAAACGACTGATAACACGCAACATATTCCTTTTTTTTTTTATCGGCGGTTGAATTTCTTTGGAGGAGAAATTCGAGGCCCGTGCACTGTGCGATGTCAGTGCACGTTAAAGAACCCCAGGTGGTCGAAATTTCCGGAGCCCTCCACTACGGCGTCTCTCATAGCCTCTGTCGCTTTGGGACGTTAAACCCCATAAACCAAACCAAACCAAACCTTTTTTTTTTATCGAGTGCCCTTTTTTTGTCAGAGCTTTTGCCTTATTCGCTCTCATCTCTGAAGTTTACTTCATTTTTTCGTACTGTTGCTTACTTTGCCCCGTTTAACTTTTTTTTTTCCTGGATGATTTCCTACCTTTCTTCCTCTCATTTTCGGCAACTGGTCTGTGGCAGACAAGTCTGCCAACGCTGACCACGTAGCAAGATGATGTTGAGAACCCTGATTTATAGCATAGAACTGGTGAGATAGCAGGACCATCATTATAGATCTATCGCTATAGAGATTAACAGTAGTGCCTGCCTGCGCGCAGGTTGGGCCGTCGCTCCTCACTGCTGATCAGCCTGCTCATGTTGGCCGCAGTAGGCCTAGCGCTACCCACCAGCTCGTCGCCGGCCGCCTACATCGCTCTGCGCTTCTCCGTCGCCGTCTGCGTCACGCCTGTCGCCCTCGTCTCGTACGTCCTCGGTGAGGGAAACCCCACCGCTGCTGCGTCGCAGGCTCAGAAAGCACAGCGCCCTCTGACTGTGCTGTCAGTAACCTTGTCACGGCATAGCCATACAAAGCATTTACGCCGCCACGGAGTGTCAACATGAAATCGTTGTCATTGTCATCATCTTATTAAGAATGCGTGTCATTCTTCATTCGAAGAACCGGAAAATTGATGTCAGCTGCTTGTTGAGTTGTAGAGTTGTTGTATGCTACAGGTGGGATGTCAGCGGCTTGTGGCGGAGTTAAAACGATATGGCTTCGTAAAAGGGCCCTTTCCATCAGCAACGCGGCAAATTATGCATCGCATAGCGGCCTGGGACGTGCAGTCGAAAGTTTGTGCGCAGTTGAAAGTTGTACCGCCATTTTGTTCAAATTACGATCGGACCATTTTAGTTCCACAGCATGAATAAAATACCTTTTTTTTTGCGTTGCAAACGTTTGGCTCTGTGCTCGGTAATGCCGTATAGGTAGAAAGTCATGCGTTTTAAGCAGTTTAAAGAGGCATACTGCTCCTTACAAACAAAACACACTGCGAGGATGCCATGAACCACACGAGGATAAGGGAGCCACATTGCTGGCTAGCTTTTACGAGTCGGCCAGTTCGTGTCATCACGGGTGCGGGCAACAAGGTCGAGCGAACGAAGGCCCGTGTGAGCCGCCCAAGACTGCGGGGAACATAGTGCAAAACTGTCTTTTCTGGATTAGTCCATGGTAGAACCCTGGTAGTCTGCATTGTTCGATCGTACTGACTTCTGCAAGATTTGTGATGGAACAGCCCAAAAAATACCAAGACAAGACAAGCACCAACATGCCCAAGCTGCTGTCCTTCCTCAAAATAAACGGCGTGTTAAAAGACTGCTCACCATCATTGACAACATAGGTTCAATGCAGGAATAATACCTCTCTCATATCCCTCCAATCGACCCGGTCCAGTGCCGTGCAGCGCCATCCTATCCTGCAGGCTTCCAAGTCTCATCCGCCTACTTGGTTCTCTGCTGTTCCCTTCTACCAATTTGCCTTTTCATGAAATCGGCCTCGTTAACCTAAGAAACTATGGGCTATCTTCTCTTCTGAGAACATGTCCTTTCCATTTTCGTTTCTTCGTCTTCTTTCCTGAGGGGCATCTAGTTCTAGAAACACCGATGAAAACATCGTTAAACGAACTCCCCTGCAACTATAGCAGAGATGCAGTTAGCTTTCTGAGTTTGAAGAACGGGGAAATTTGGTAGGACCCGGACGCGCTTTGCGCTGTCCGACCACTTTTGCACAAAGCTTCCTGCAATTAATTCCCGAAGCCCTATGTCACTATAGTCTAGTTATCACATGGACCACAACGCCTGAGGCGAGCATTCCCTTCTGAATCATAATCAGAATTATTTTGCGTTAGTCCATGGTTTTGTACTTCAAGTTTCAAAATAGAAGAAGCCCCAGAACTCAGTACAAGATTTGCGCGATGGTTCGCAAACTAAAGGAATTCAGTACTTCAGATATGATCCTTGCATATACAAAATCAGCACATAAAACTTTACACAACCACAAGGGCAGTAAAAACAGAACAATGTGCACAACTTCGCATGGTTTTTATTATTATGCTTGTAGCTGAAGGGTTCGAGGCGCTTGTTTTCATGACTAAACATTCAGTAGGTTGGGTCAAGAAAAAAGAATGAGAAATAATAGCCCCTGCCTGCACCACATACGTACATAAAACAGGTTTAACTAATTATAAAATGGAAGAGGAAGCCCTAGAGCAATTTTAACTTTTGCCACTTGAAGGTGGAAAAATAAAAGTTCAGCGGACGCAATTATGTGATAATTTATTCTACGTATTTATGCAAAACACGATAACGGAAACGATCCACAATTTTTTCTGATCAGTAGGGCGGATGAAATTAAGGTTATGCTAATGTTCACTGGCTTTTTTCTTTCGGTTGATCGGTTCTCTGATAAGCCTTTTCTCAACAAGGCGATTAGAGTGATGTGTTATGCCGTTCTCCTCGCGCACAGTGTCCGAGATGGTGACCGCTCGCGACCTGGCCGTGTACTGCATGGCTATGCAGCTGGGACACAGCGTCGGCAGCCTGGCGCTGGGGTGGCTGTACCGCGCCAAAACCGGCTGGAGGCTCGTCACGCTCACCGCCATGGCACCCGTCGGACTGCTAATCTTCCAGTTCGGGTACGCGCCCTTTTAAATGCGTCTACCTCCACATTCACTGAAGCACTCTGAACTGTACCGCAAATAAATCGCGCATTCCTCACTTCCGCGCTGGACCTAAGTGCGCTGAGGTTGACAGCATTCCGCGCCGAACGAAAAGTCCAGCTCTTGGCTAATGGCATAAAAAGCGAGGTTGGGGGAAGTGGGAGCGACAACAACCGTATGTTGGGAATCGTACCGCAGACGCATGTCGCTATTCGCTAAAATGCATCTACATGCATACTAACAAAACTTCCTGTTGCAGTTACGCTGCACAGCCACCTACAAAGCAAAAGTATTGTCGGCAAAAACACGCCTGAACAAAGGCCTATTATCCACTCAGTTGCGTGAAGGTCAGCCGTCTTCCTCTAAAAAACAAACATGCAAGCTGTGAGAAAGAGCCGCCACGCATGAATTCAGGCACTTCCGTTGGTCCAGCTTATAGAGCGGGTGCCATCTCAATCGTGTTATTATTGCTAAACTCGCGTTATCATAACGAAAGTGCTGCCTCAGTCGGTGAAACAGCCTGTTTTTTGTGCGCCAGCTGGACTAAAATCTAGCTGTGCAAGTTATCACCACTCTTCGAGTGGTTGGGTGGCGCCATCTATTCTAACGACAGGAGGCACAAAAAAAATTTCAACCCTAATCTAAAACTTGTCAAGCGAGATTTAAATTAAACTTTTTACTCGTGTTGCGTGTCAGACACGCTTCCGCTACACCACACAGGCACGTTCGTACAGCTTTGTTACAGCGGGGCTTCATAATAAAGTATGTCGTGCGGTCCTTCCCGTAATGATTGTGATTGTGAACGAGCAAACAGAGTCCGCATCCGCGTGGGCTATAGGAACCACTGTCGAGTCATCCCCTTAAAGGCGGAGCTTAACTCTCCCCCCAAAATTTACTTCCGTCATGGGTCCACACTAGCGCTCTGAGGTCTTACAATTCTCAGTGTGGGCACAAATTTCTCTTTTAATTTACACGGGTAGCTAAACGTCAGCTACATGAGCAGTACTTGTCACACAGACTGAGCTTGTAACCTGCTATTGTACGGCATACACAGCGCTCGTAGTACGATCCGGTGGAGCCATGATGTGTAGAGGCTTCGCTCAGCGCTCAGTTATCCCCGATGGGCGATTTCCCGCCCTTCCGCTAGTCTACTTGCTTAAGTGGCATGCACATAACGCGCCACAATCGACTGGTGGACGTGCCGCTCATGTGCAGTAGTGTCACACCCAGATGCCCTCTGCCGCACCTGTATGGTGGTAAATTCGCACGCCATGTCCGCTCAACCCTGGAGGAAAGCGGGAAGGGTTTCGGGGAGGAAGGGGGTGTAGAGGGGCACCAGTTACAAGCAGTCCACCAGATTAGAGAACCACAGGTGCAGCTCACTGGCTTTCCACGCTTCACAGGTTCACTCGAGTGGTGAATGTTTAGGCAGAAGCTCTTACACATGCACTGTTCGCTCTGTGCCCTTCTCATAAGCGTCCGCCCATTACGGAGAGTGCACTATAAACAGTAAAAAAAATTTCTCTACTTAAAATCCATCAGAGGTGCAACACTGGATGCAATTAGCATTTGTCGCTGTATGCCATAGCGTGCAATACACTAAGACACAGCGCAATACTATACAATTTTATGTAATACGGCACCACATCTTTCTATACAATGCCATACCTATCATACCATACCATACCATACCATACCCTACCATACCATACCATGCAATCCCTCATAGCCCATGGGTCGCTTAGGGACGTTAAACCAAACAATTACATTTCCATACCATTGATACCATACATTCTAATGCACAACAGTTCTGATCACCATTGGGCAGATTTCTGGCCATTGTCGCCGTCTTTGAGCCTTAGACTAGCCGTAATGGCACTTTGCCTTCGCAGCTTCACGACCGAGTCACCCCGCTGGCTGCTGAGAATACGGGAGTACAACCGGGCCCAGCGGGTTTTGCTGGCCGCAGCGCGCAAGAACGGCCTCAATCCCATCACGGCGCTGAACCTCTGGACCAGGACACGAGCCAAGCTCGAAATGCTGGTGAGCATGATCGAAACTAGCCTTTTCGCAGTAACTCACGTAAAAAAGATTTTGGCTACTCCATCTTACAGCTAAGCGATGCCGTTGAAATTTATATATTTCTTGTGGCGTTTTTGTGTACTTTGTAATTTTTCACGCATGTTTTCTGCGTCAATCTCGCGTGGAACCGCCTACACGCATCGTAGTCCCACAGTGAAATATTTTAAAATGTTGTGGAGTTTTGTATTACTTTCTAGTGATTTGCAAAGTTGTTCATAAGCACCACTCGAAGACAGCAGCAGTTTGGTGCTGAAAGGAAGTTTGGGTTACTTTCGAGTGAAAGAATATTATTTGAAACTAGCGTAACGCCCCGACGCCCTTTTTGTGGTCCTTTTTGCTTGTTCCTCTGTTGTCTTTGCTGCATTCTTCCAGCTTCCATATACCTGGTCATTTTTTGTTTGACGTTTACAGTTTTTTTTGTGCAGGTAGACTATATAAAAATAAAAATTTGGACATTATATGTGCGTACTGGAGGTCGAGATTTGGACGAATATTTACCTAAAATTACCTTTTTATTTTATACTGTAAGACTGCAAACTATGCGCAAAATTAAAGGCCACCAAATTGACAGTGAAACCGGTTTTGAAATTTTAGTTATCGGCAAGGCAGTTAGAAACAGCGAAATTAAAAAAAACGCATTTTTCTCACTTTGCGTACTTATAAATTCACGTCTCTGTGCAGGGTATTGCCACGACAATCAAGTTAGCGTCTTATACATCATAGAATACACAAACATCTGTTTTTTTGTGCATAAATAATGCGATAAACACCAGCTTACATATATACAATACAAAAAAAGCGAACTCAACGAGCTTTCAAATGCGTATCTTAAGCTTTCGATATTTCGATCAACCTTGCCAATTAAGAAAATATATCAACATGGCTCTCCTTTGACGTTCTCCACCTTATATTTTCAATATAACCTTGGCTACTAAAATGAAAAATAAAAATGCCGAATGGCTAACATAACTTAATTGTTCGTCTAATTATTGATCCATATCATCTACATAATGCTCGCCTTGCACTGAAATCCACCTGCACAGACTGCAGCCTGTATATATGTAAAGGTGACAACACCAAGTCATATACTTTTAGCAGTGATTTTCGCACAGCCCAAACGATCCAGCCGCAACCTAACAGATCTGCTAGATTTCGCAGGAAGTCATTGAGATTTCAATTAATACAAAACAGACCAACAAAATTCACAGAAGTGCTCAGGCCACCAGGAGCCGACCAAAGCGAGTCAATCCAATCCAAAGCGAGTCAGGAAAGTGCGTATTTTTTTCCACCTTTCACCTATAGAGCACTAGCTCCCAAGAAAGTCAAAAATGGTAAGCCAAAACAGGGACTTTATTGTAACTTTCTTTTTCACGCTTTCAGATTATTTAATGAAACGTTCGTTGTGTATCTTGCTAGGAAAGAGATACAGTACATAGACCATGGAATTAATGGCCTTTGTTCGCAGGGAATACTTTGTAGCAGCAAAGTCCCTGTAGTCCTTGAATAGTCCTTGTAGCAGCGGAGAGAAAGCAAATCATTTTCGACTTTATGAAGGCCTGGAACATGTTGCATCTTCCAATGTGTCGCTAATGAACAAGTGTGCCGGAACTGTTGATGGTTTCTATTAAGGAAGGGGAAGCTTTCTGCTTGTCGTAATGCTTTTCATGGCTGCTCGGCTAAAAACCGTGGATGAACTGTGTGGTGGTGGTGGTGGATTCGAAACTAAGGATTCCGGTCATAAGTTCGGGACCGGCCCTAATTTCTATGCGTACGATTCCGTTCGTTTCGCTTACAGTGTTGGGGATAAATGAGTGACAATGTATATCTTTGAAAGTATTCAACGCCTGTAATCTTAAACATCTGATCACTACATTCACGAGAGGCCGCCTAGAAGCGACGCTTTATCCTATCAATCTTCTGTCTCATATTGCAATGATAATTTAGCAAGGAATCTCTTGCGTTTATGATGGTTTTGAGATATGTAGCGTACCTTGGTGCGTCTAGCTTTCTAATATCGCCATACCTAAAGCCCGGTTTTAGCAATTGTGCCTAATCAACGAAAACTGTGTGTATCTGGATAAAAAAAACTTTCAAAGATAAGTTTACAGCACAATTAAAATGAGATAAGGACAGAGTGTACAGGCGCTGTGTAACTTCCAAGTCCATCAACCAACAAGTACAGCGGTCTGCTTTTAAGAAATATTGTTGGCAGACGGATGGAAACATCCGGCAGATTTTCATGCACCCGCACAAACCCCTCAGGAATAACTACGGTGCGACACTTAAAAAACGCAAGTCTCGGCCCGTGCCACTAAGTATAACAGCAGTACTTCTGGCTGGCGGGGGAAAGCTGCGTACTCTCGCCGTCTACAGGATTCAGCTCAGAAAACAGGCTGCTGAAATTCGCGGACAAAATTGAGTAGACGCCCTTATTAGGAGCACACCTGCCCAGACGCCGATATTTTTCCCTGTAAGGCTCAGGTTTTATGCGTGCTTTCGACCAGAAGACCGGCCGTCAGGACATTTTCTTTTTTGCTTTCAGGACAACGGGGAGAGAAACATCATGTCCCGATCGTTGTACTGGCTTCTCTGGGCTACCTGGCGCTGGACCACGATCATTCTACTCACCACCTGGTGAGGTGCATTCGTGCGTACATGGATGTGTGGAGAAAAATGTGCTTTTCGGTACCAAAAAGTAACAGCCTGAGGCGAAAACATACACGCACTTAGCTTGATAGTGGTTGAGCCTTTCGCATACAACTCGACGAACAGCAGTCAGCGACGCTACAAAGAAAAAAAACTTAACTCATTCAAAATTTCAAACAACATTAAATATCAAATGCGGTGCAGGGCGGATGAAGTCGTGAGTACAGAAATGACGGAAAGTACAAGGCAGTAAAAAAATTTAACCGGTGGAAGGCGACTGATTTGAAATAGGAGCAAAACTATGTCAAAGAATACTTAGACATGCCTAATAGAGACGTTTAATGATGCAATGGCAAAGAGGTCGGCGGGAAAGATGAATACTCTGCACCGGGGAAGGGGAAAGAGAAGAAAGAGGGTTGTTATGGGTGACGATGTTTTGAGGAGAGAAATGAGAATATGCTCACGCACAATTGATGCCAATCACAACCACGAGTCGAGTCCCGTCGTTTATGAAAAACAGGTCAGAAGTAGGAGGTACCAAACGGGCTCGCTGTATCCTTAATTCAATCAGAAGGAACGCCTAGGCGACGGCTTTTTCACTCACTGCAGGTTCACGAACGGGTTCGTGTACTACTCGGTGGTGATTTCTTACATAAGAGTGACCAACATCATATTCAACTTCGACGTGCGTGGGGCCTGGGGCCCACCAACGCTTGTGTTGGCCTACCTGCTGGTCGAGACGCTGGGTCGCCGGAGCTCAGTGGCCCTGGCACTGTCAGCGACTGGAGTCATGGCCATCCTGGTCAGCTTCCTGGCGCGTGAGTTGAAGAATTTGCAAGCTTTACGCTATGTCTCATAATTCGCTAAACTCAGCTAGGTGTGAGCTGTGTATGTGCGCTGTGATGGTTTTTTCGGCCTCGCGTGACATTTTGCAAACGCCAGCTTCTGCAGAATGAAGGATACCGAACCTCGCCTTCTCCTTCCAGCTTCCACTGTGCGTTCGCTGCACATCCATGCTAAGAGAGCAGAGCGCGAAAGCGCCGTGTTTGCCCTTTAAGCTTCTATCCTCGCTTACGTTTGCTCACACGCGCGGGACTGGGTTAGTACCTGCCACTCGCGGAAGGTGTCCCATAAACAGCTCTAAAGAAGCAAGCTCCGTCTCCTAGTTTCTAGCGAATGGTCTGCATCCCCGCTTGAGGTCCACTTATAGGCGTGGACAGAAGTAAACACAGCACACTTTGCCTTGCAACACCTTATACTTGTTTGTTTCGATAAAAAAAACTAAACCTCATACTTGTGGGCTAATTGGAATTTGGAAGTTCTTAGGCATGCTGCTTATGGTAGTTGGTTCGGTTTCTGGTGGGCACATAGTGTTTGTTCATTTGTGTGCGGAAAATGTGGGTAATTATTCCATGTGTCGAAAGTGTGACTTGAACTTGTGCCACTCGAGGTTCGGGACAGTTGGAACACGTTATAAGTATCTTTTGATAATTGCTAGAATACCGCACGCGTCTAGGAGAGAACGGGCGAAGTCGCTTCGTTTGGAGCTAACACACTTAATACTGTTCACGTGCGTAGCGTCGATATTGGCATTGCGAGTGCAGATGTTAAAATGTTTAAAGGGAAACTGCATAGGCTTCAGAAATCAACTAGCTTAAAAGAGCCGAATGTGCAAAACTTGCACGTAAAGCATGCGAAGTCTTTTTGTGCTAGCATTTGAAATGGTGACGCAATCGCCGATTACAATCGCGACATCCTTCAAGCTTCTGTACAGCGCACAACGCCAAGTAGGGGGCACATGATGTCATAGAAGGTATCGGTACATTGCCAACGCATAAACGCTAGCTTTGAAGGAAAAAAAACAATGCCACTGAAGAGAAATCCTGCCGCGAGTTTTTTTTTTTTTTTTTTGCAGCGTCCAATGTGGCACAGTAGGGTGTGGCTGACGACACAGGTAATTTGAAATCATACTTTCAGTGACGTTACACTGAATTTCCCCGCACTCCCCTGGTGAATTGAGGAGAAGCGCGAAATTCAATGGCCAATTAAAGGGATGCTGAAAGGTTTCCCAGAAAAATTAAGTGGAGAGATGTACTTTACAGTTTTCCACCCTCGGAATTCGAATTTCTTGTCGAAATTAGGCGAAGGAGAGCGCAAACCTATTTTATTTTGGCGAGAAGTGCAGCAGCAGCCTCGGGCGAGCTGGCGCGCCTCGTTGCCACCTGTGATTGGTTGGGCGCCTCGTGACGTCAACAATGGCGCTGGCTCGGTCGGCTCGGCCGCCGCCGCTGCACTTGAACCGCGGCTCGGCGGTTCGAGGTTGTTATTTTGCTTATACGACGATGGAACACATCGAAGATTACCCGGAGTATCTTGGCGTCATCCCCTACATGTTGGAACCGATTGCAAAGAGCAAACCTCTGCAGGAAAGAAACGATGCTGGCGCAAGCCGTGATTTTTACTCGAACGAAATCGAAGTGTCAGCATCTCCACGTGTTGGAAATGACTTTGGTAAGTATTCTTTTCTTGCCAAACTGCATTCAGAGATACAATGGATGAATTTTGAGGCGCGCAAATGCAGTATAGCACTGCTCGACGTAATTTTCCTAATACAATGTAAACAGGATGCGATCATCGGCATTTTTGTCTTGCCGCTTGTCAGTGCTGCCGCAAATCTACTTGTAATCCACAAAGATCATTGGCATGCGCAAGAAGTTATCAGGCTCTTTTTGCACGCAAATTTTATGCTTGCACCACTTCATAGTAGCTGCATGCCGGCTCGATTCATAACATACCAGTTCGAGCGCTTTGCGACAAAACTCGTCTAGGTGACAAACGTGCGCCTTCCGCTTTGCGTGCCAAGATGGGAGCTAGCAGTAAATTAAAATCCTTGTTTAGGCGATTTGGTTCATGTTACAAGTCCTTGTAAGAATACTTTCATCCGTTTGCGCCGCCTTTATCGTGCTTGTTCTCAGATCTAGCCGACAGGGATTTTTTCACTAACTAGATGGGCTCGTGCTGCAACCGAGCAGGACGAATCGCAAGGCTGGCTGTAGCACACTTGGTGCACAGTTATATAATATTATTATTAATGTATGAAGCCATGCAGCAGTCGGCAATTCTTTACGACTACATGCGTTATTAGAAATGTATTCCTGGCAGTTGAGTGATGTCATTGTAAACATTCTTCTTCATAAACAGGTGTTCCTCCGTCCGCTGAATTCCTGAGGGGAATGAAGAAGACTGCTGATGCTGCCAAGAAATTAATGAAATTATCAGAAAACAGACGGTATTTCACCGGGTTTCAGTCAAGCTGACTGTTTACAGGCGCAGTGAATGCATTGTCGACAGGCTCTGGTGATAGTTCTAATCACGAAAGCGGCCAGAGCATAGCACTGTTGCCTTTGACGGCTTGAAATCCCTTCGCTTCACAGCAGCGACTCACTTCGCGGAGAGCTTCTTTTTTTGAGGGAAATAATGAAAGACCACATCGTCGCGGCAGCGTATGTTCGTGCAGCCGAGGGCTGCGCAGAATGCCGGCATGATCGGTCCACCTCTTCCATATAAAGGGAACCAGCGAAAATAGACGCAAGACAAGAACAAAGATGGCACACACCACAACGCTGGACTTACAACTGATTTATTGCGATGAAGAATTGCTCAATTTAAAAGAATTTCCTTCCTGCGCACACACCCTACAGACAATACCCTTCGCGCACCACATGGTGACATGGCTACTGTAATGATAAAAACTTGCACTCTTTTTCGGTGATAATCACAGACGACTCACTGACGCATTTCTGCTTATTATTTCTGATCAGGAATGCCTCCAATAGCTCACGCTCACGTTTAGATTTCCCCCGCCCGATAATGCTGGTAGTGTGAAAACTAGGAGAACATTGGCAGTCCTTTACATGCAAGGCTAGATTGCTGCCTGTGCCAGTGCCCAAAGTTGTGCGATGTTGCCTCAGGCGCTCATTCAAGCATGCTCCGGTTTGGCCTATGTAGATTTTCCCGCATGACAATGGGATTGAATACACCACGCCCACTGCGCATGTGGTGAACATAGTCTGGTGTTTGCAAGACCAAACACCAGACTATGTTCACCACATGCGCAGTGGGCGTGGTGTATTCAATCCCATTGTCATGCGGGAAAATCTACATAGGCCAAACCGGAGCATGCTTGAATGAGCGCCTGAGGCAACATCGCAAAACTTTGGGCACTGGCACAGGCAGCAATCTAGCCCTGCATGTAAAGGACTGCCAATGTTCTCCTAGTTTTCACACTACCAGCATTATCGGGCGGGGGAAATCTAAACGTGAGCGTGAGCTATTGGAGGCATTCCTGATCAGAAAGAATAAGCAGAAATGCATCAGTGAGCCGTCTGTGATTATCACCGAAAAAGAGTGCAAGTTTTTATCATTATAACAGCCATGTCACCATGTGGTGCGCGAAGTGTATTGTCTGTAGGGTGTGTGCGCAGGAAGGAAATTCTTTTAAATTGAGTGCACTTCTTCATCGCAATAAATCAGTTGTAAGTCCAGCGTTGTGGTGTGTGCCTTCTTTGTTCTTGTCTTGCGTCTATTTTCGCTGGTTCCCTTTATATGCAATATGAACCAACTAGCCCAGCAGTTTGCACTCCTGTCCACCTCTTCATTCGATGCTGCACACCTTTCTGTACCTCACCACAAACATAAAACGCACAAATAAATAAACAGACGGCAGCTCGAAACAGCTCATGATGGCACGCACGCAGAAACAAGCACGGCCGCGGAGGCTGTGAAGCGACGGATCACCGGTGTTTACGTCACCACTCCGCGGTTTCCGGTTTTGGCTCGCATCGTCAGGGTCATCAGCAGCGCTCGGCGGACCGCGGGGGGCGGAGCTACCGCGTAATTTTAAACGGCGATTACGTTGCTCCTAGGTTATGAATCTGTAAAAAAATTTCACCCGCATGATTTATAAAGTTCCCACATCCACACGTGAGCATTTTAATGAATTCTAAAAACTCTTCAGCTTACCTTTAAGTTACTATTGTTACTATTATAAACGCTAGTGCAAGAACACTTGTCATGCTTTACCCGCAGCCTATATAGATTTGTATCCCCGAATATCGCGATATTCTCAAAAAGTGGAGCAGTTGCCCTTTAAGGATATTGCTTTATTTAAACACATGTTGGGCGCTGCTACGGTAAAGGGGCACGTATGCATTTATGAGTGAGCGTGCCCAAAAGAAAACAATGAACCTGTTCATTTCCCTCGCTTGGGTGCTATATATGATTCACGATTGTGTTGGGTCGTAATCTCTAACTACCGTGGTAAGTATCTTTTTGCATAGAAAATTTAAATTTCAGAAACTATATTCTGACGAAAAAATATTATTATTCGAAAGCTCGTCACCCAAACGAAATACTTCGAGTGCACGTAGTATCTGTATTGCCTGCTGCCATCGACCAGTTTCAAGTGACAAGCGTGTTTTCGACATAGCATAAAACTCTCAGAGTGACCCTTTACCAGGTGAAGCGAATTCACTGAATCTTAGGGTGTGTGGGACGGTCGCCTTCAGGCATTAATTCTCTGCTAACAAGCAGGCTAAGCTTTCGATAGCTGATTTGCAAGTCTTCATCGCAGCACATCGTCCATGACTGCATATCTGAGTGTTCCTCAGTCTTAAATGGTTTCTTTTTCTCTCAAAAACCTTCAAGTGGCCATCAGAGTTTGGTGTAACATTCACGGCCTTTTTGAAAGTTTAGCAGATTGCCAAGTTCTGTGCTATTGACAGTGTAGCCCGTCTAGACTTTTTGTGCTTTCAAGGAGAGTTATACAGTGCTGTCGGCTGCACAGATTCAAGAAATTCACTCATTGGCCTGCGAAATTTCGTTCACGACGCAACGCACCGCTAGCTGTATTATTAACGGGAACAGACTATCCGCATTCAATCAATGACTCAATCAATGATTATTCCCTGAGTATTAATGGAAAGCAAGATTTTTTTCACTATTTACTTCTCGGCGATTAATGCCCATGACAACTTTTAAACTGCGGTGTCGAAGTAACAGCATTCGCTCTTATGCGCAACCTGATTGTTCCCTTTCATAATTGAGCCACCCCTACCAGTTTATTAAGTACTCTGTGCTCGGAGTGGTACCATTTCCGAAAGAAACTCTAAATGGATTGCGCAGACCGTCCGGACCTGATGACGGTGCTGTCACTGGTGGGCCTGTCGTCGATCACCGTCTCCTCCGCGCAGCTTCCCCTCCTCACCCTCGAGCAGTACCCGACGCCGCTGCGAGCGCCCAGCATCAGCTGCGGACTGCTGGCGGGACAGCTGGGTGCGCTCGCTGCACCCTTCGTGAGGAAGCAGGTGCGTTGCGCCATGGTGACCCGAGTCCGTCAATTAGGGTACTATGCAATCAACTATATCATAGATTCACCGGCTGACTATTCACCTTCCTCTGGCCTAAGAAGTTTAGGTGATAGTTGTTTTGTATCCGTGGACACGCGTCTATAGGCAGTCTATAGACTTATTGACTCTATTGACTTCTTGTAGATATTGCTTTTTGTCTATTCATATTTTATAGACTGTCTATAGACAACAGTTACTAAAAGTGTATGGCCATAAATCTATAGATTGTCTATAGACTGTATGGCATTTGTATTGCCTATAGACTGTTCTCTAGGATTTGTCTATAGACAATCTATAGACTTTGGAGACAGAAGTCTATAGACACTCTATAGACTGTCTAAAACGTTTTTTGTGGGTACGGGTGTGGGTACGGGTATCGGTATTCGTACCTGGGTGCGCGTACCCATGGGTATGGGTATGGTGTCCGCACAGGTACGGGCACGGACACAACGGAGCCAATGGTGTCCTTCCTGTACAGTTGTGCGGCGGAGGCTCGTCCACGCAATTGTCCTTAGGACGCTATTTGAACACGGAAGCAACATTCCTCTCCCTCCCACTCTCTAAAGCCCTTAAATACCCCAGGGTCCAAGCAGCGGTTCTGGTCTTAAAATCTTGGGGGACACTTTATCCACGTTAAGAATGGACTGCAACTCCATTATAAATTACCATTGTTGCTGCTTTGCTGTTTCTGTAATGTTTTATGTGCTCCGGGTTGCTAGAGACACAGTTCAGCCCTCGACAGGTTCACTGCGATCACACAGCATAATCAGCCGATGAGATTAGATTGGCTAGATGCTGATCTTCCCTTTGTTGCTCTTTCTGCCGCCTCTTTCTTCTTCGTGAGCAGATTGTGGTGAGGCTACCAGGTCACGTGGCCACTCACTGCTAATAATTAATTTAATTCCCACCTGAGAAAATGGACAGCTTGCTCACAATCCGGTGGGCCGGCTACTACCTGTCACGCTAGGCAGGTTTTGATGGCATCACAAGGCCACATTACCTCTCTCGACCAATCAGCGAATTGCGTGTCACACGCTGTCATTTTTTGCAGAATACTATCACATTAAAATCCTCTGCACACGATCTACAACCGATACTTCAGTTGAATAGCTGAGCTTTAGGCGTTTTATTCATGGCTGGCAGCACGTCGTTGATTTTTATTTCCAGCTGGTAAAGGAACGGCAAAAAAAAAACTCATGTAAGCAACCTCAAAATTACTGGCGATGAAATCGAAAACTCCTTGAAATTATGTATTGATGAGATTAAAAAGTTATTTTTAATATGTTAAAAATCTACGGAGGCAAACCGTCTTAAACGAGATACTACCGTGCAAACTTTGCAAGCGCTCCTCGGCATATTAGGTCACGCCTTTCGCTTATGTACCGCTAAGCCTTTCCTGGCAGATGTGTTCCACAGCCTATGTGCGGGAGGATATTGGACACAAGAACCGTCTGGGACACTGCAGGCCTTGGTCACTGGTGGCGAGTACGGACCCCTGTTCGTGCTGGGAGTGACGAGTCTCACGTGCGGCTGGCTACTGCTCGCGCTACCGGAGACAAAGTTCGAGGGCCTGGCAGCCAACCAGCGGTAAGCGACAGCAGCGATACCAGCTCGGGTGGGCGGATAAACCCCCGCGTAGGAACACGATATTAAAGTCCATTACTAAGGGAGTTAACCAAACAATATAGTCGATCGCGCTTCGGCTAGCCATCTAGCTGTCAACATAGATGTCAGTTGATGAACTAGAAACATAAGCGCCAGTTCTTCGATGTGAAATATTTGTGTCCGACATTCTCGAACAAAAAATTTTCAAAATTGGAAAGTTGTAAGACACTGTCATTTAAATATTAAAGGTAATGGTCCGTTGCTCTGATATGTTGCGAAATCTTTCTTTTAAAGCCTTTTCGGAGTTCGCAGCGAACAGTTAAGACTGCAATAAAAAACCAATGAGGGACGCTTTTGATGATGAACAAAAAACGTTAATGAAAGAAAAGCAAGATTGCGGTCGGGTGATCTGTGGATATATTGATTGTTATCGTGATATCTTACATCACATGAAAAAATTTTCTTCATAAACAGTTTTCCGCTCAAAAGTGCTTTCGTCCAGAATTGCTGGGTGTGAATTCATCAACCTTGAAAAGCATCAAAAAAGTCAGATCAGGCCTCGCATGGCCCCGAGTGTTGCCAATCGCAAGCATACTGCGTGTGCTGTCCAAATTGGTGGAAATCCGTTAGCGAACCAATGGCAGTATATCATTTTGGACTCCACCTCATAGCTTTCTTCATTATTTTCTTTAAACCAAACCATCTTTACTTCTATTTATTGTTGTCTTCTGCTACTGGGCCGGAAGGAGTTACGCCTCTACGTCACAGTGACTCAATCAACAAGACAAAGAGAGTGCAAATTACTTTACTGGACCTGGTCCCGAAATTTTGTTGTTATTATATTCGCAGTTTATTTTCGAATTGCATAACATCCATTATTACCGATGATATTTTTGTAGATAAGTTTGTTTATACCTGTACCAACTTTATGTAACACACTGGAAATTGTTGGTCTTAAAGATGATGGTCTTTTAGGTCTTAACGATGGGAAGGTCCAAGTGGTGTCTTGTGATTGGTTTTAGCCAAACATGCCGTCTACCCATAGATCCACTAAAATTCGAAATGATGTACAGAACAGAGAAATCCAACTTAAAGAACCCCAGGTCGTCGAAATTTCCGGAGCCCTCCACTACGGCGTCTCTCATAGCCTTAGTCGCTTTGGGACGTTAAACCCCATAAACCGAACCAAACCAAACCAACTTAAGTAATTCAAACTAAGTCCTGTCGCCAATACCCAAATGATGTAGCGCGGCAAAATGCCTAAACTGACGCCTAAACCGTCAAAAGAGCACGAGAGCGTTCTAGACGCCAGTGCAGTGGAGTAAACAAACATTTATCTGTGTCAAACCACTCAGTAGAGATGTTGCCTTAACAGTGTAATTAGAGCAACTCGAAAAGAAAGGGGCGTTTAATTCGTAGTTAATCCTCTCGCACCTCCCAGCCCCCTGTGATGTCAGGCTAGCTGTAGCAAGGGGTTTAACCGCGACACCGTCGCAGTCTGTTGATGATGTTCACTGGGGCCCTCAGTTCAGTTTGATTTCCAGCTTCGTTCTTGAATTGTATCTTAGTACAGTCCATATTCGTTATAACGGAACGATTTATAAGGAAATACGGGATATAACGAATAAATGACAATACCCTTGGATGCTCGATCAACATGGGATATAAATAAGCTACAGCTGTAACGAAGAAACCAGCGAGCAGGCCAGGGCCATGTTACCACCGGCCGACCTCTGCACCTTTCCCTCATTAAAATTCCTTTCTCTCTCTCTAAGGATCAACAATATAACTTTCCTGTTGCTCAAATGACTACATAAAAAGTTGTATAGCACCGCAACTGCAGCAATGCGGTTTTATGGGCATTTCTTTCTTATATCCCCATTTACTTAAACATTTTATTTCCTGGTACAGCGGAGACCTCTCGGGACTGACGGCCGGGAGTTTGGGTGAATGAACTGGCCCACGTCACTTGTGAGTGCGGGGAAGCTCACCGGGGACTGATGCCTCTCCGGGGTGCCAGAACCGACGTCATCTTCAGACGCCACCAGGGGCGTCTTCCATTGCACAACGAATCACCACTTTGGCATGGTGACAAAGAAGCCATCATCAGGAACACTTCGCACACTTATTATTTATTTGTCCACATATTTGTTTATTTGTTCTTTATGTATAACTTTCACTACACGTATTAATCCACACTTCGTAGGGGGAAACAACTTTACGCATAAATGTGTATCTGGACACAGAGCCGTGTTCTGTTCTCTTGTGCATCGCTTTCCCTCCTCAAGCTAATCCATGGGCAAAGCCAGCCTCGGGAATTTAATTGCTGGTGGAAAATTTCATGACCGGTGTTACGTGCACAGCGGAGCTTTTAGAACGGTTTATCCTGCACGTGGAAAGTTTCTATAATTATCATTCATACGGATGTGTTGAAAAAGAATGTCATTGAACGTCCCATGACTATTTTTAGTGCTAACAAGAGCTCCTGAACCCCCCCCCCTCGCCTGGGAGATCATTTGTCGGTTGAATTAAAGCATACAGCTCAAGCGAAGAGCTCCACCATCCTCCTTCCCCTCCAAAATGTCCACCCAACAGACGCCTCCCTACCTTCCACCGCATCGGCTAAAGACCTGTCGCGTGTGTCAAGCCTCGCCCAAGAGTGAACGCATTCGGTAAAAAAATCGAAATAATCAGTGGGAGTAAATCCAACTGCTTTCTTAGAACTGGATCAGATATGTGATCGTCCGGTAATTGTTCGCAATAAAATTTTTATATCTTCTCGAAAAAATGTGTTGGCATATGGAATGTTGCTTCCTTTTAGGAGAAACACTCTTTTGCAAAAAAGTATGAATAAAATGCAAGCTCTTCCTATATATATATATATATATATATATATATATATATATATATATATATATATATATATATATATATATATATATATATATATATATCCATGGGCAAAGCCATCCTCGGGAATTTTTTTGCTGGTGGAAAATTCCGTATGTATATACCGTTTCGGCCAGGGAAACCGGCTTCGGGAAACCGACTTTGACGAGGGCCAGACCCTGGCCGAAACGTTGGAATAAAGTTGTTTTGTCACCGTGTGTCAACACAATTTTATGTTCTGCCTACCAGGTCCATCTGATCTCCACATATATATATATATATATATATATATATATATATATATATATATATAAACGTCACAGCGTTACATAAACGTACACAGCGTTTTATATATATATGAGAGAAGCCAACAGCCACAGAAACCAAGGGGCACAGGGGTTTTTTTTAGCTTATTTATTTTTTGTTGCGTTGATCAATTTATAATACTACTGAATATGTTATCGGTTAAAGCTAATTGATTAGAAAAGCAGAAGAAAAAACAACCACATGCCGCCGGTGGGATCCGAACCCACGACCTCCGAATTACGCGTCCGGTGCTCTACCGCTGAGCTACGGCGACGGCTGTCAAATATTCTGCTTTCAGGGGTATTTATGTTTACAAATAACCTAACCTTTAGAATGTTCACCAGCGCCACCCACGTTCTTAAACGGCGGACGTAGCACGTCCTGGGTTACCGCTGATGTGACGTAGAACGTCATCGAACGGCGAGGGTGGAAGCTGTGAGAACCCTATTATGCTTCCTATGGCGTCAAAGCTGCCAGAACCGAGGCCCTCGCTAAGGA
Organism: Amblyomma mixtum; assembly: GCF_055824585.1. Classification (NCBI taxonomy): domain Eukaryota; kingdom Metazoa; phylum Arthropoda; class Arachnida; order Ixodida; family Ixodidae; genus Amblyomma; species Amblyomma mixtum. The sequence continues at coordinate 90,145,629 of NC_143013.1, forward strand.
ATTAAGCAAACAAGGGAAGGGGAATGAGGGGCTCGTTATAAATGTGAGAAGCCAACAGCCACAGAAACCAAGGGACACAGGGGATTTTTTATTTGTTTATTTTGTGCTGTTGTTCGATTTAGAATATTACTGAATATGTTATCGCTTAAAGCTAATTGATTAGAAAAGCAGAAGAAGCACACACACAGCAGCTATTGCAAGAAAGCGTACCACTAGTTTTTAAAAAAATAGGGCTTTTGAGGGCGAGACGCTTTTTCTCCACAGTAAGAGTCGCGTCTCGTTAATATGGGCGCACTGGTAACCGAACAAAACTGTCCACAGAGTCGCAATCGTGAAGAAAAAATCTTCCGAGAAAAAAAATGCTGTATAATTAAGGAATGTTCCTGTGCGTAGTGGCGGGCATTGAAGCGGAAAGGGGAGTCTTGGAAGCTCCGGGTGTATTATACTGATCGCCAATATCTTTAAAATCAGGCGGTGCAGGTTCCAGCAGGCTTGAAGCGCGTAGTGGTCCACAAGGCGTTTTGTGGCACCACTTGGTGCGAGGGAGCAGCTCCTATACTACGACTTGTAAAGTTCCGAGAACTCTGTTCTCACTGGGCTTACAGCTGCTGATTGCTCATGATTTTCAGCGTAGTGCAAGCAATAACTTTTTTTCTGCAGCCACTCTTGCAATGCAGGAAATGTAAGGCGCGTTTACTAACGCGATAAACACTGAGGAAGCACACAAACACACATGCACACAAACACGCGCGTGTGCGCACGCGCACGCATACGCGCACACACACGCACGCAAAAAGCCATTACTACGGAATTTGCACTTTTGAGCTGCCTCTCTCTGGTACTCTGCTCTCAAAATACAAGAGGAGGAGTATTTGTTAGAGGAACTCAGGATATTATTCTCACTTCTCTTCATATGAGTGGGACAAGATGCATCAGTACCACTGAGCTCCGTGCATTTTCGCCATGTCCATTATCCGGACTGCGAGGTTTCATTTTAACGAGCAAGAAATGGGCTAGGGCACGCCATGCAGCGGGAAAGAAAGGTATCCGCTTGTCCTTACGGAATGGATTGGTTTGGTTTGGTTTTGTGGGGTTTAACGTCCCAAAGCGACTAAGGCTATGAGAGACGCCGTAGTGAAGGGCTCCGGAAATTTCGACCACCTGGGGTTCTTTAACGTGCACTGACATCGCACAGCACACGGGCCTCTAGAATTTCTCCTCCAAAGAAATTCTAGCCGCCGCGGCCGGGATCGAACCCGCGTCTTTTGGGCCAGCAGCCGAGCACCATAGCCACTGAGCCACCGCGGCGGCGGAATGGATTCCAAAAGAAGGCAAGCGCAGCAGGGGCGACAGAAAATTAGGTGGGCGGAGGAGATAAAGAATTTTGCGGGGATACAGTGGCTGCAGATGGCACAGGGCAGGGTTAATTGGAGACACATGGGAGAGGCCTTTGTCCTTGACTGGGTGTAGTCAGGTTGGTGATGATGATTATGACATAGATAGATAGAAATAAATAGAAAAAGAAGAAAACTGTTCATAATTACAGTCGTTCATGTTAACGGGGGTCTTATTAACGGGGCGTGACCAGTGTTTGCGGGCGTCAAAAAACAGGCTAATCATGTTACCTAGTGAAGTCATTAACTAAATTTTGATAGTTCACTTTTTACTATTGCCCTTAGGCGCTTGATTGCTTGGTTGATTCACTTCTAACCAGCAGCTAGTAAAACTCATAACAGCGGCTTTCCAGCGCCATTTCGAAACCACCCGCCCCTCGGGGAGTACAAAGCCTCGTCCGTGAAATCGCGCCACTCTCAGACTCACATTTCGCGTAACATTCCCTGCCAACCCGCACTTCGGGGCTTCCCTGCTCCTCGCCAAATATTGGCTATTTCGACGAGTTGCATGGGATGGAGGGGTTTCTTTCACTGCAAGTACTGTGAAAACGCGTGCATTTTTGCTCGATATGGGCAGATATTTTGGGTCATTGCGCCGGCCGAGGGTAGCTGCGTTTTCGGAATTCAAAAGAAAAAAGATATGAAGACTAAAGCTGTGCTACACACACCTCTTAATAAGTAAGGAGAATAATAGTAATTGCAAAAAGTTTATCATTCAGTATTAGTTCACCAAGTTACTGTAGTCGGTTACAACTCAAGAACGAAGCGGCAGATGCCCCTCAAAGGAGCCCCTCCACCCAATGGCGTCGACCGATTTTTCAAGATGGCGCCGTTAATCTGATTAAGCTGTGTTTGTTCCCCATCCATCTACCCCCACCTGTCATGGGGATCGGTCAAGGCGGAGAGGGGAAAGTCGTTCAAGCGGGAGAATTCGTCGATGCTATTGGCAGGAGAGACTGCCTTGAAGGTCATTGCCCTCTTCGTTCTAGATCTCTATCCGACAATAGTTGGCACTTCTCTGTTGTGTTCTGATGCGCTACACGGCTGAAAACACAGCGCCGACAACACCGCTTTTCTAACTCAGGCTGCATTTAAAATTGCGGAACATCTAAGGCGAACTACCCTTAATGTGAGCGTGTATATTGAGAAGGAAGCCCAGTGCTTGCAAGCTGCCGCCATCATCGTTACTTGTACACTCGTTTTCTTTGTCTTCCGCATTTGTGACTCACCCGAAGCCCGCATGCTTTGCATCCTGCGGTAGACAGCGACGCTTACTTTCTTTAGAAAATTCTATTATCTGCGTTGTAACCGGTTTCACGAGCGATTGCGTAAATGATAGCAAGTTGGTAAAATAATGTTTTGCTTCTTCCAATAGGATCGCTCCACAGCCATTACTTTTTAGGCAGTTTATAAGGCAAATAACTATAACTTATCACACTATGTAGTCCCTATATAGTGGGACAGAGCCGGAATGCCGCGGTTTTGATTGAGTGTTGCCGTATTGCCCACTTTGCTTTTCCCCCTTCTCGACACACAATTTCAATTTTGTTTCCAGAAAATATTTTTTAAACAAAAGATAATTTTAGAGTGAGTAACGCCAACGAATGCATAAAAAAAAACATTATAAATGCACAGTATATCAACGATTAGGCGCCGCTCCGGCGCCTACATGCTCAACTCTATCACTCAACTTGAGGAGCTGTCATTATATAACCCCGAACCCATTATATAAACCCATTATATAAACCCATTATATAAAACCATTATATGAACCCAAAACTTTAGCTTACGGCTGTTCAAATGGCCTGCATCCATGTTCATCCGCACAAACCTTTTGCGGAGATTTTGTTTCTACTGTAACTGTTAGTATTACAAAATGAATGGAATTATCACTTGGCGTTGCTTTTGAAAATTTTGTGATTCAGACTTCTGTTTTTTACCACAAATAGACAAAAACTGGGCAAAATTTTCAATGAAGCAGAAGAAGAAAATAAAACGATTTCTGACGTCCCTTTTATTGCGATGCACTTTGCGCTGAAACAATCTTTTCGAACTAGAATTGTATCTTTTATGGAGAACTGCATGCGCTTTCTTGTTACCGTAAAGTTAGCTGAGCAGCTCTGCTCAAGAGCCCATGGTTCGTGTGTGACAGGCGCAGAGCCGCCTTAACAGTAATGCCATCGGTGCTGGTCTGAATTCTCTTCTGAAATTTCACATCAGTAATTAGAGGAAAAATTTGTTTAGAGTCGGCGTTTGAGTGTGGGTAGTTAAAAAGTACTTTTTCAACTTGCTTAGGTCAGGGCACATCGGTACGTCTTCGAAGTTCCTGCTTTGTGAGGTATGAAACCGCACCTCATCGAGGCACATGAAAATGGAGACCGAACTCTCGGCTTACGGCAATGCAGTGGCATATTTTTCTATTCAACAGCTATAATGATATGGAGACCAGTACGACTGATCGTACACGCCGCACCTTGTCGAAGATGATAGGCTTCACTACCTTGATTTGGTAGCACCATCCAAACCGACAGTTTTACTGGGTTCGCAACTATTTTCCACATTTTTTGCATTCATTTTCCTTTTTCTTTTCGTAGTTCCGATTTTCCCACTATATGAGAAATTTCCCACAATCACTGCTTCGATTGATCCGTTGCGCGAGTATTTCCTGTAATTATGATCTCGAGCCACCAGATGACGGGTATGTGGCGCCCTCTTCGTTCTGCTCTCTTCACTACAGTAAAGGGCACAGTGCTGACCTGAGCGAAAGATGGCGGCACCATCGATGTGAGCGCGCAGTGGAGTGTAGCGTATGGTATGGTATGGTATGGTATGGTATGGTATGGTATGGTATGGTATGGTATGGTATGGTATGGTATGGTTTCTAATGTAAGATAATGGCAGACATATTTGTTCTGCACGGTGGAATGATACGTTTTTGTTGCTACATGTCTCCTATTCTGTGGCATTTTTGTTTCGCTCTGCTGTTGCAGTTAGTGTCATCATAAAGCTGTGCGTTTGCTATGACAGACGCCGTAATAGAGGGCTCCAGTTTAACTCGGACAACCTGGAATTTTTTTTTTAACATCTAGTAGCACCGCACAGCACGCGGCGGTCTTTTGCAATCAATTCACCTCCATAAAAAAGCAGCCGCAGCGGTCGGGATTCTTCCATGGACAACAGCGACAAAAAGCTCTAGGGTCAATGAGGACAAGTATACTTGGTGTTTCACTTGCAAAATAAAGTCAATGATCTGTTCAAAGTAGTTTCAACTCATCATGGGTCAGCTCTTTGTCATACTACCAGAACGTTAGATTTATATTTGCTTTAAAGAACTTATGATTTAATATATTTTTGGTCACCTACTAGATGAAGTCGAGTGTACCACACTCAAATGCTCTTAGGAGCATTTGTTCACCTCGTGATGACAAGTCGGTTTAGTCAGATGTGTTCTTAGTAGTAATACCGACCCTCTCGAACCTATCTGCAATAGAATGCTACTCACAGGAGCTTGTCTTGAGAAACTAAGATTTGCTGGTTCAGCATTCCATATAAGTAAAAAATCAGACATACGAAATTCGTGGAGTTGCAAATGAATTGTTAGAGTTATTTAAATGCACGGCGACAGTACACAAGAACACATGATACAAAATCTGATTCGGTTATGGTGAACTTTGACGTCGCCCAAAGTCTCAATTTTGTCTGACCTCTTTTGCTAACTTGATATATTGATTATATTGCTAATATTTTATTAACTACTAACATTGTGTTGTATTCTGATGATGAAAATATTGTCACGACCAGAGGAGCCGCGAAGGTAGGCGTCGGCAAGAACCCAAGACTGGGAGCCTTCTTTTAATTATAGAGCCAGCTTCCACGACACCAAACAGAACAAGCGCGCCGCGAGAGTCCACCGCCGCTTCGTCGTCGTCTTCGATTCAGCGCGGAGGCCGCGCGGCGCGTTAGGCGCGTGGCAATATTTTCTTTCAAAACAATCAAATGCTTGGCTTCAAGAGTTATTGATTTGGCTCTCTATTAGTGAACATGAGTTTGATGCTCTAAATACGAATTTTATGCTTTTCCACCCAAAAATAAGCCAATAGATGTCCACACTACACTAGTATTCAATAACTTTAAAATGAAGAAGTGCATAGCTGACGGCGTCTTGGTGTGCATTTCCAAAGCGATTTGGGATCGACAGTTCACGTGAATAACAGCAGATTAAAAATGGGCAGGATTTTATGCGTGATTTATGGAATAAGTCACCTCCTAGCTGCCATAGCAGGCTAAAAAGCAATTATATCTTATTCTGTTTAACTGTCACCTAGTGTATTGTAATCTTGTATAGGGCGTCAGCAATGAAATTGATTTACGTAAATTATTTTCCGTCCAGAAAACAGTCCTGCATGCTTCATATGCAAGTACAACTGGGGAAACAAATGTTTTCAAAATTTGTCATGTTCGCAACTTCCTCGACTCATACGACTCAGCTTAGCTCTTCATATGTTCCATAAAACGAAGTAGGATTTCAGTTCTTTTCCCAACACATTTCTTTCTAGAAACATGATTTGCGGGTAGTTTTCCTATCCGCTACATGGTGCAGAACTAATTTTGGAGCACAAAGTACAATTTATCAAATTAAGCATTGTGCAATCCGGGCCCATTTTTAACAAAAATAGCTCAAGAAACTGTCAACGTTGTTGCCTTTAAGAAAAAAAAAATGAAGTCATTCGTTTACGTTTGGCGATTTTTCGTTTCTTTTAGTTCCGTGATACTGCGTCGATTTTATGAATGTTGTGGACTTTCACTCCATGCTTTCCATGTTTTATTTTCTAGTGATCGTTTCCAATTTGCAAATCACTTTGTTTGGCTACTGATTAGTTGTGCATGCGTTTTTCTGCTTAGGCATTTCGGTTAGGACGATCTGTAGTCTTGGTTTTCTTCAAATTTGAATGTCACCACTCTATTTTCTCCCTGTTTTTTAGTTTTCTTTCAATAGAGAAGGCACTTCTTTTGCAAGGTGTCTTTTTTGGAGTAGTACATATGCGCTGCCGTTAGTCGCCTGTGTCCTGATATCTAAGGCGGGATGTAGGCCTCATCTGGAGGCATGTTTTGCTTTGCTAATCACAAAAGCATTGTAACAAGTGCCAGAACTTCACTCCCTTGTTCAGTAAGGTGAGAGTCATCGGCCGCAGAAAGACGGCCGCAGAAATCGGCCGCAGAAATGCAGAAAGCATTTAAGATTAAGAAGTTAGGCTTTGATTGCGTCAGTGACACTTCGGTAAAATTTTCATCTAGAGAGTTTCAGTATATGAGTGGGACTTTGTTTTCACGTGCAAGAAAACTTGATCAACCAGTAACTTGATTTTTATCTTTTTCTTTGTCTACTTTTGCGCATGTGCGCCCTGCTCTGCTCGAGACTTTCAGGAAATAAAATATTCAGTTGTGTTCCAGCACTGTCCATGTGTATTTCTTCGCCGTGGGAATGCGTCCTGTTTTACTGGTTTGTAACATAATTTGCTTCACTCATTTTGCTTCTAATTGGAGGCATATGGCAAATATGGCTAAATAAACACTCGACTTCACTTGATGCGGCACTGGAGATAATTATACAACGGTGGCCGAGCTAACCGCGTGAAGCTTTGAACTGGCTGGCACTCTGTTCGAAGAAGTAAAAAACGAGGGTGGGCCGAGCGGGGATGGGGACTTTGGGCGAGGGGCTGGTGCGCCGGGGCCTGGCGGAAGGGGATGTCGTCGCGGGAACTAACGTCGATGACCTCTTCAACGGTGCGCGCTTCGCGCAATGGGAAGAGGCGGCGCTACCGCTTCTCAGCAAGGGGCTGCGATTCTTCGTGCTTTTGCAGGTAATGTTGCTCTCGGTGCATAACTGTTTGCGACATGGCATCTAGAGGCGTCTAGAGTTGTTTTCACGAAGTCAGCGATGACGGCTACATTTGAAAGAGAAAGTGGCTACACCACCACCTTCACCCGTCAGCGCAGCAGTCAGGCTAGGATTCCGGCAATGAAAATTTATTGGCTCTCTGTAGTCACGTGATGCGCGAAGCTCCTCATCCCCCCCCCCCTCTTGAGAAGGAATGTTTTGTTTTTGTTATTGTAAATAGAAAAAAAGGGACAAATCATGATTTGTTTCCCCTGGGAGCGTGTCACCTTTTTAGTAGCATTCTGAGATTCATTGGGCTAGGTTTGACTGCCGGAAGCTTTTTCTGGTAGATATTTAACAATCAAAGCAGCTGATAAAGGAAAATTTCGGTAGTTTAGTTTCATTCACTGCGTGCCATGGTGTGACCGGAATCAGCCAATGCGGTCAAACTGTCGGCAAAGTTCCCTGCGGGCTATTCTGACGGCCTCCGGCACATCTGGCTTCTGTCATTTGAAATACCTGCTTGACAGATTTGTAGAGCTATGTGGTGCCTAGGAAATACTATATTGCTTTTGCAAAACAAAAAATAAATATAAACGTCACGAAGCCCCACAGTGCACCTAAGAAGTGATGTTGGATACGTAACTTTTTTCTTCTCTTCACGCGGTGGAGTGTTTGACTAAAAGACATAATAGGCTGAAATTAAAATCCGAGCGCGTGTAAGTGTGCGCCGTGCTTGACTTCGCAAATTTTTTCGTCAATCCATGTTACTTTTGTGAAAAGGGAATTCGTATATACGCACACAAATTTTCAGATTTCTCTCGATAGTGAAACATCATGCGTATCCCAAGGGAATGTAGATCGATATCTTACTAAAGTGTACTGTTCTTTGAATGTCTGAGAATAAATGTAAGAGCATTTCATACAGCAAGCACAGAAACGCAGGTCGCCATGTTTCCTGGTTCAAATCGTCTTGCAGTTGTTCATCGCAACTGTCTTAGGCGCCTTTGAGCGTTTATAGCATATTTGTGTCCCTAGTTTTCAATAAGATGGAAGTGAAAGCAAACAAAGAAGCCAGCCAATGTTTGTATCTACAAAAGGAGTAATTACCATTTACATTCACCTGAACTTGGCCACCCGTCTAGAAAGAAAAGCAATGCACCGTTCTAAGTATTTTTAGTTCAAGAGAGGTTTGTCGTTTTTTGGAGCTCGATCTTTTCGGTGCAGTCGCTCAGTGAACGGCGCACATCAATAAATACCATTTGGAGGAAGTTATGTGGAGGACGGGCGAGACGAAGAAAAACGCCGTTAATTTAATAAGAAGATGGCTTGGTCTGGCTGCTTGGTACAAGTTGATGGAAACGACTTAGTTCAGAGATTTTTTCCATACAAAATAATGGTGCGGAGGGCGAATTTATCTAGACCTTTGTGTAGAGTGGTTTTATTGTAGTGCAATTCTGGCAAAATTTACAACAGTGAAGATATACTCAATCCTAAAAGGTTTCCTCGTAAATACATCTGACCGAAAAATCTTGACAGAAGAAAGTTTGCAAGGCGTAAGTCTGGTGACCGAACTCGTTCAGGTTACACGGACGATCTGTAACATACTACACTTCCACCCACGGAACTCGCGCTAGCCTCATGCACATTCGCAATTTGGGCGATCACTGGGTGCAGTTGAATCGTAAAGTGTCGTGTCCGGTCGCTGTGTTGAATGCAGCGAAAGACGCACACGGTACTTTTAGACTTCGTTTATTTAAAGCCGATGTGTCGTGTCCGGTCGCTGTGTTGAATGCAGCGAAAGACGCACACGGTACTTTTAGACTTCGTTTATTTAAAGCCGATGAGGGTGCGACCAGCGTCGACCGAGGCAGGAGCCGAACTGGCCGCCCGAAGAAAGGAGGGAGTGGAGAAGCGTCCACGGCAGGGAGTGGCTTCCCAGAACAGGAGGAGGGTGCGGGGGCGCACCGTGGGGGGGCATCCGGCGACAGCGTGCGACGAGGGGCAAGCGGTCGTTAGGAGGAGGATGAGTGGTCGTTAGGAGGAGGATGCGAACTGTCGTTAGGAGGAGGACGCGGGGGCGCACACACACAAAAGCAATAAGGGGACACAACACTTCCTTCCCCCTTAGAAAGTTGCCTGGTATCGTGCAGGGGGTCGGCGCTCACGCGTGGAGGCGCGCTGGCTTTGTGCGCTCGGGGGAGAAACACTTGTAGGCTGGCTGTTGTTCGCTGTGTCTCCTAGGTCTGTCCTGGGCGAAGTCTCTTCTTCCGGGAAGAGGTGCCAGGCTATGTGGGAACATGGTGCACGTGTTCTCTCCGCTGGCGGACAGCTCTCAGACGGCGTCGTAAATCTACGCAGCTGGTTGAGATGTCGGCGTGCTACTGTGCCATGTATGTTGACGAGCCAAGAGCGCAGGCCTATGCGTCTGACAATTGTAGCTTCCTCCCAGCGTGGCTTTTTCAGAAACTGTCGGGCGAGGACGCGCTGCCCCTCATTAAGCGTGCCGCAGCGCGGAATTGCTTTTTCTTCCCGGAACGTCTCTGCCTTTGGCTCGGGGAGGATGGCTGTGAGCTGGGTTCGCATTTCACGCTCGAACATCATTTTCGAGGGGGTCTCGCCTGTTGTGCTCTGAACCGTCGTGTGCTGCTTGAAGAGAAAGCGCGCAAGGCGGCGCTGCAGCGAGCCTGTCTGATCTCTTTCAAGGGCGCGTTTTAGCTCGGCTACGTAGCGCTCGGCTTGTCCGTTTGTCGCTGGGTGGTAGGGGGCCGATGTAACTGATGAGATCCCGTTGTCGCGATAAAATTTGAGGATCTCCGCAGACACAAACGGTGTTCCGTTGTCCGACACTACCTTGCGCGGCAGGCCGAACGTTGCAAATAGTGATCGGAGGTTGTCAATGACTGCTGCCGAAGTCGTCTGTCCCATTTGCCTTATCTCAAGCCACTTTGTGTAGGCATCTACGACCACAAGGAAAGTGCAGCCCTCAATTGGTCCTGCAAAATCAATGTGCAGTGTGTGCCATGGTGTGTCTGGCTTTTCCCATTCTGGGACAGGAGCTTTCGGCGGGGCGCTCCGGCTGCTCTGGCAAGGCTTGCATTCTCGCACCACTGTTTCGATGTCGTTGTCAATTCCAGGCCACCACATGTAGCTTCTGGCACACTTTTTCATTGCAACGATGCCCCGATGTCCGGCGTGGATGAGAGACATAGCTTGTGCGCGTAGTTCTCTCGGCATCACAACTCGGGACCCAAATATGATGCAGCCGCGATGGGTGCTCAACTCTGTAGCTCGCCTGCGGTAAGCGTCGAAGTTGTCCCCTTTGAGTTTATGCACGTTGCCTTGTTGAACAGCTGTGTAAACTAGCCGGAGAGCTGCGCACTTCTGCGTAGATGCTGCAACTGTGCCTGATGTAAGCGGAGGTTCTGGCAGTGCTTCGAACATCAGAACGTCTCCTGGTGGAAATGGTTCGTCAACAGTTGCGTCTAGTGGCAGACGGCTTAGCGCACCGGCGTTTTGATGTTTACTCCCATTGCGGTAGACCAGAGCGTAGTCGTACGCTGAGAGTTTGATGCACCAACGTGTCATTCGCGGAGACAAAGTTGGTGGCATAGGCCTTTGTGGTCCCAGAATGCCCAATAGCGGTCGGTGATCGGTTATAAAGGTCACCTTCCGGCCGGCAATGTACTGGTGAAAATGTGTCGCCGCGTAGACGATGGCTAGCCCTTCTTTGTCAAGTTGCGCGTAGTTGCGTTCTGCTTGCGACAACGTACGTGAGGCGAAGGCGATGGGAGCTTCCCTTCCTTGCTCGTCAGTTTGCGATAGAACCGCGCCGACTCCGTACGGTGATGCGTCGCAAGCCAAAAGCAGAGGCTTCCTTTCGTCGTAGTGGCGGAGGACTGTACATCTTCGAATCAGGTCTTTTAGGGCATCGAATGACTGCTGATGGCGTGGCGACCATGTCCATGTCACATCTTTCCGAAGGAGTTGGTATAAGTCGTTGGCCACGGTAGCTCTTTGTTCCAAGAACCGGTCGTAGAACGTCAAGAGTCCGAGAAAAGCCTGTAGCTCCTGCTTGTTTGTTGGAGCTCGTGCTTCTGTGATCGCTCGCACTTTGTCCTCGGTAGGGTGAATGCCTTCCGCATCAATTCGGTGTCCCAGAAATTGCACCTCTGGCACCGCAAAACAGCACTTCGATTTGCTTATGCACAAATTAGCGTTTGCTAGCCTTTCGAGAACGAGCTCTAGGCGCACTGCATGCTCTTCAGTGGAAGTGCCACTGATGATGACATCGTCAAGGTAGACACAAACTCCTGGGATGCCCTGAAGCACTGTCTCCATGAATTTTTGAAATATGGCCGGGGCTGCAGCTACGCCAAAAGGCAGTCGCTTGACTTTGTACAAGCCTTTCAGTGTGTTAATTGCCAATAATTCAGCAGTTGACTCGCTCACCTTCAGCTGCTGATACGCCTGGGTGAGGTCCAATGTGCTGAAGACTCTTGCGCCACGCAGTACACTGAATACTTCTTCAGGTGTCGGTAGCGGGTAAGAGGACGCTTTAGTCGCAAGATTGACGGTGCTCCGGTAGTCTCCGCAGAGGCGTATGGTTCCGTTCTTCTTGCGAACTACGACAAGTGGTGTGGCCCATTCTGAATGCTGCGTCGGCTCGATGACACCTTGCTGCTCCAGTTTGTCCAACTCTTTTTCAACTGAATCTCGGAGAGCAAACGGCACCGGCCTGGCCTTCAGAAATTTGGGTTGCGCGTTGTCCAACAACTCCAGTGTGACCGGGGGCCCTTCGTTTCCTGGAATGTCTTCCGAGAATACTCTTTCGTATTTCTCTTGCAGTTGCTCAACCATGTTCTGGCTCGGCGTCTGGTGTATGCCGCATATCATCACGCCTAGTGGAGAAAACCAGTTTCTCCCTAGAAGGCTTGATCCTGTGCCCTTCACAACAAGCAGAGGTAGCGTATGGGTCTGGCCGTTGTAGTTAACCTGCACGTTGGCAGAGCCCAATAGTGGCAGATTCTGTCCTGACCACGTTCGCAGGTGCGTGTCGTCTTGTTGCAGGGCGGGTGCGTCAGATGGCCATGAAGTTCGGAACGTGTCCTCACTGATCAGAGTACAGGCTGCGCCGGAGTCCACCTCGAACTTAATCAGCTGGTGATGTACGCTTACTTCTGTAAAAATCTTCGGTCGCGTGCCGAGATTCATGGTGTTCAGGTCGTACAACACAGATGGTGTTGCTGATGTTGTTCCATGGAGATCAGATAGCGGCGTATTCTCTGAGGCGTTGACGCTGTGATTAGGCTGGGAAGGTGACTTTATCTTGGCAAGTCTCCGTTTCGTAATGCATGCTCTTTCGATATGCCCTCGCTTGTGGCAAAAATTACACGTGGCTGACTGGAATCGACATCCCTGGGGGTTGTGTTGGTCGTCACACCGCCAGCAGCGTTGTGCCTTTTTGACCGATTTTACAACAACAGAAGGCTTGCGCACCTGGTTGCTTGTCTGGTGTACCGGCTCGGTGTTCCGGCGAATCCCTCTCTGCTGGTGACCGGCGCTCTCCGCTCGAACGGCGATGTCGTAAGCTTTGCTGAATGTGAGGTCCTTCTCAGCGAACAGGCGCTGCTGCAGTGACTCGTCACTCAGTCCGCACACAAATCTGTCGCGTAACATCACGTCCAAGGGAAGCATGGTGGTGTTAGCAGAAGAAGCTGCGTCTCCCTCCTGCCCGGTAGCTGTTGTCGACAGCGTTCCAAAATTGCAGTCGGCAGCGAGCTTCTTGAGCGCGGCTACGTAGGCGCTCACAGTTTCTCCTCCCAGTTGATCTCGTCGTTGGAAGCGAGCCCGGCTGTAGACCTCGGATGGTCTTGGGTCGTAGTGCTTTTGCAGCGCTTTTACGATGTCGTCGTAAGACACTGCCGCTGGTGTGCTTGGCTGAATAAGGGCGCAGACAGTATCGTAGGTCTGCTCCCCGCACAGCGTCAGCAGGTTGGCCCTCTTCAAGGCTGGGTCTGTGATGTTGTTAGCTTCAAAGTAGAACTGAAGGCGTCCAACCCACGATGACCACGATGAGCCGTTGAATTCTGGTATCTGATTGGGAAACCCTCGCGTAGCCATGGCTTGTCAATAGCGTTGCGTAGCGCGGGTCGAATCCACTTTCTCGTCGCCACTGTCGTGTCCGGTCGCTGTGTTGAATGCAGCGAAAGACGCACACGGTACTTTTAGACTTCGTTTATTTAAAGCCGATGAGGGTGCGACCAGCGTCGACCGAGGCAGGAGCCGAACTGGCCGCCCGAAGAAAGGAGGGAGTGGAGAAGCGTCCACGGCAGGGAGTGGCTTCCCAGAACAGGAGGAGGGTGCGGGGGCGCACCGTGGGGGGGCATCCGGCGACAGCGTGCGACGAGGGGCAAGCGGTCGTTAGGAGGAGGATGAGTGGTCGTTAGGAGGAGGATGCGAACTGTCGTTAGGAGGAGGACGCGGGGGCGCACACACACAAAAGCAATAAGGGGACACAACATAAAGTATGTCTGAGAATAATGTCTGAGAATAATGTCTTAGTCGTAATGGAGTTCCCCGCTGTCAAGTTTTTCTTTCGCATTTCATTGGTCGTTGACTGCGTGATCGTTAATCCACCCCGTATGTCAAGTAGGATCAAGTCAAGCAGGGATTTTAATGTGTCATCTTTCTGCTTGAACGTTTGTTTCTTCAAGTAAATCACCAATATAGGGATCAATGAAAACATTTTGGTCACAAAGAACGAGAAAAAGAAATATTGCACAACATGCCATGGCTTTCGGTAACCTGCATGACCTTTTCTTGTTTCTCCTTACCTCTGTCCCTTTTTTTTTTCGTAGGACAAAATCAACGACCCCGAGTGTAACAGGAAGTTCGCCGAAGAACTGCGTTCACGCTTGCGGGTTGCGGAAAAAGCGAATAAGCATCCAGCATTCGCGATTGTCTTCTGCGCAGATAAAAATTACGGTGAGTGCACGGCGCCTGTTTTCATTTCGCTGGAATGCAATCAATTTATTGTTCAATATTTGTCTTTCAACAAACGAAACTATGTTACTTCTCGCATGAAAGGAAATTTAGCAGCCATCACTTGAATAGATGCGGGGATAATGCGATGGTATTTCTTTCACTCACCAATGTATTGAAAATAGGATTGCACTGTCTGTCACTAAACGCGTGTTTAAATTCTGATCCTCATTTTATTGGGGTTCTTTTCCAATTCTAATTATATTCTAATTCTATTCCATGCCGATTCTCTCTTTATTCCAATGCTGCTCGTTACCGCTTGTTTATTCATTTTTACTGTGTCACTCTTAGTCCGGCACACCATCCCGTACAAGCGGAGAGGGAAATCCACCTCCACCTGCTGTGGTTGGCAGGATGAGGTTGCACAGAGGCGCCGATGCCGGACAGTTTTCGCCTTCCTGAACCCTCCTAATGCTCTGGCATTAAAAGGCATTATATGCATGATCCATTGTTATGGATGCCCACACTAACTTATGAGTAGTGCCTACGCTTTCATGCAGCCACGACGGCATTGCGCGAACAAAGCAGTAATGATCACAACGTACGTTGCAAACAGATCAAGCTGTGCAATCAACAAAATGTTGTCACGAATCAGTCTTATCATGCACCTGTTTAAGAAGCAGAGGGAATATTTCTATTTTTTTATTTATGGTGTGGATAAATGGCAAATTAATAGTGCAATGATTTTATCCCTGAAAGAAATTTTATCAGAAAGTAGAAGAAGAAACAACCACAACCACCGCAACAACCTTGGTTTCGGCAACTGCTGTCTTCCTTCTTTTCTACGGCATACGAGCACCTCATTTCACTTGTGTGTTTAATAGCATAGGGAGGGCCTACGTTCTGGCAGTATTTTTACTTATTTGTTTTTGAATGCATTTTCTTCATCACTAAGGTACGAGGAGAACCCGGACTAAAGGCACATGAATGCCTGATGAAAGACCCAGCCCCCTTCGTGCAGGAAATAGCATAAACCGCACATTTAACACGTTCATAAGAAACAACCTATTACACACAAAAACATTCTGAAGGAGCAACCTACACAATAAATACACACATAAGCGCAGCTGCCATAGGTAACATAAATGGGTCATCCCAACACTTGCGCTCATCGATAATTATCAATAACTGATAATTTTCGCACAGATAACAAAACAGCTATGGAAAGAAGAATTGTCTTTTAAATCTCATTATTTTTTCCTGAGGCATTCGCAAGTTTTGCTAAAATTTAAAAGACTATGCAAACGTTGTAACGCATTTTTTTTTTGTGGGTTCAAAACAGTCACGAAATTTCCTCTCTGTGCAGATGCGAATGTGGCAGGTATGTGGCACAATATCTGACATCGACTGCTGAAAGGCGATCAAGTTGTTCGAAGCGCGCCTTTTCGCATACAGTACCGCCACCAAGCGGTACAATCATGAGCTCAAGTGCCGCACTCGCGAACCCCGGGTTCTTTGATGCTCAACAGCTGGCGCCACAAGCAGCCGTTCGGATGACTTTGTGATCGATTCAGATTTTGAGTTCACTTGTAGGTGCCCAAAAAGCGGAAAGATGTAGCTTATCACACATGGCGGGAAAAGCACGGCAAAGCCACTTATCCTTTACTTCTTTTTAAGCCGTACGCCTTACTTGCCCCATTGAGCGAAAACTAGTCTGGTGTGTGTGTGTGTGTGCGCGCGCGTGCTTGTGTGTGTGCGTGTTTGTGTGCGTGCGTGTGCGTGTGTGTGTATGTGCGTGCTTGTGTGTGTGTGTGTGCGCGCGCGTGTGCGAGTGTGTGTGTGTGTGCGTGCGTGCTTGTGTGTGTGTGTGTGCGTGCGTGCGTGCGTGCGTGTGTGTGTGTGCGTGTGTGTGTGTGTGTGTGCGCGCGTGCGTGCGTGCGTGCGTGCGTGTGCGTGTGTTAACACTTGATGGCACACGTAAAATATGGTGCAACCTGGCATGTGGAGGTTAAATTAATGATTGCTCTCGCGAGGTTGCTGGCGCCACCGGTGGCAGCACCTTTCATCGCAGGGCAGTGGCGCACCGCTTAACCGCTGCGCCACTGCACCAGAAGTGCTGCGAGGACTTCCATGTATCTATGCATGTTAAGTAGAGAAAAACAAATTCTGCGCATATGGCCATTAACCCATTAGCTAACGCATCCTACCCTTAAGGAGGCGTGCGGGCCGCGATACGTCGACGGGTGTCTTCACGAAGTTAGCTCGCAAGTCAGAAGGGGTGCGGCGGCAGCTTCGTCGAACCATGATGAGATAGGATTGCCAGCTGCGTGCGTTACATCCTGCCGCAGTCCGCTGTGACTGCTTTCATAACGTGAGCGGCGGGCTTACGCCTTCTCACACGTAAGCAGTCATAAGTGTCTCCTACTGGTACTACTTCCCTATACTTGGCAGGTTTAGTTGAGTTTTTCAAGTGTGAGATGTAGGCAACCAAATTTTGCCTCAAAACTGGATAGTAGTGAATAGAACTGACTCGAAAACATTTGAGTATGGCTACTTCTTGCTCGATCTCCTCGTGTGACTGGCGTTACTGTTGACTGTAACTGCGGAATTGTTTTGGGCTTAAAGAAAAAAAATGTTTGCCTGTGCTTGCAGCCCACAAATAGAGGTGCCAGTGAAAAGAGATTGTAAATGATTTTATTGATTTGTCTTCATTCTCGAACATTTTTTTAACGTCATGTTAACAGTTTAAGAAACCAAACGCACATTTTCCTTGGGCTGATTTCTCCGAGGTCATAGACAGCTGATCGCGAATCTATGTTGAGAGTACGTATATGACACCGATGGGCCACATAATTATTACCCTGTTGTGCACGACTCTGTTCGCTGTGCATTTCGCTCATTCAAAAACTCCCTTCCGTGGTCTTTTGTATATTTCCTCCTAAAAGCTTTTACGCAAGTCGTTTAGAGCTTTCACTAGCAATGCTTGGACCTCACTTCAACTTCTCGTACTCTGCCCATGGGCTTTCGTTTCCTTAAAGGCGCGTTCCACGTGCGAGTCACGGGTGTCGCACGACTGTTGTCAGTCAGTCAGTCAGTCAGTCAGTCAGTCAGTCAGTCAGTCAGTCAGTCAGTCAGTCAGTCAGTCAGTCAGTCAGTCAGTAAGTCAGTCAGTCAGTCAGTCAGTCAGTCAGTCAGTCAGTCAGTCAGTCAGTCAGTCAGTCAGTCAGTCAGTCAGTCAGTCAGTCAGTCAGTCAGTCAGTCAGTCAGTCAGTCAGTCAGTCAATCAATCAATCAATCAATCAATCAATCAATCAATCAATCAATCAATCAATCAATCAATCAATCAATCAATCAATCAATCAATCAATCAATCAATCAATCAATCAATCAGTTTATTCTGCACTGCAACGACGTTTTACAGATTCAGGCCTGCCGAAGCCTCATTGGGCTTGTATGGCAGCGGCAAGTCGCGTGCGGCGCTTTACAAACTAAGATTAGCAGAAAGCAGCAGAAAAATAGGAACAGCAAAAAAACGTTGAAACAAATCACACTTCACAGTTAACTGGAAAAAGCGCTGAATCCACTAAACTACATCAACAACAAATGTATATCAGGCAATGTAGGCGATGAAAGGCCAGGAATATGACCATGAAAGGAACGACGAGACAAAACAGGCGACAAATTATACCAATTCGCATATGTCATTTCGCTTTGCTCATTTGCTATAATTCTCTGGGCTTTCGTAACCTTATCGAATCAGCCGAAATCACTCGCGCTGCGTGTGTGGTTCGAGGGTCTGAATGTGCCCAGACAGTCATGCTGCTTTGCTTTTTGCCTTTAGTTATGGCAATGCAATTATGACTGCCTGTTCGTGGCCTCGCGAAGGTATGCAACCAGCGGCCTCCCAGGTCAGATGTTTGCGCTTGTCGTCATCAAAGAAGCCGTGAAAAACATTGACCTGGTGGCGCTGGCCGGTCCTGCAAAAGCATTTCGTGCTTCCGCCTATGCTTACTACTAACAAACTGACTACAAATTTTAAGGTGGTCAGCTACAATGGCGCCGTTCAAGCAGTTTGATTTACCCATGATCATGGCATTATTTATCACGTCAGCAAAGTACATGTTACTGTTCTGCAAAGAGCAAAGAAATGCTTCAGTGGCAGTGCGCGGCAGTTGTGGGCATATAGAGATTTAGTATAATAAAGAGAACAACAGAGCACACAGCTCAAGAAGACCGGTATGAAGTTTTGCAGAAAACAGCAGATTAATCAACCTTACTTTTATATGTTTGCGAGATTAGAATAACAACATTTCACCCGGGCAGTGCAGTAAAGCTACATGGTACACAGAGCAATCATTCTACACAACTGCCTGTAATACCTCTCATCTCTCTATTCCTCATTCTGTTTGCCATTTTTAAGCTCTTCATTTTCATCCTATATACACTGCTTATAGCCTCAACAGTACAGCATCACCACTTTGAATTTGGCAGATTGCCGCCCCTGTGTCCGTACCTCCTATAATCCTATATGCTACTACTACTACGTCATTATCAACTAAATTCGGTCTGCAGCAAAAAGCGACAGCCTGCAGTAGTAATCTCCGGTTGTCTTTCATTTGCTCCAGTCAATGGACATATACTTTCTAGCAAACGACTTAGCCTCGCTACTACACAGAGCTTCTGCCGCTCTCGACTACTTCTCCACTCTTCTGCGTGCAGTCTGTCACTCAAGAAAAAAAACACATGGTTATTCGCTCCGCAGTCAGCTCACTTGCTTCAATTTCAGCTGGTACATGAATGAACCAGCGTTTATTCTCTCGACGCCACGCCTACAATATTATATGCATCACCTGCTACATCCGAGCTCCTTCGTAAACCGTAAATGTTTGTCCTCTTCAGGTGAGGACGGTCAGACGCGTATACTATTTATATATGGCATTCCGCCTTACCACCCTCACTCTGCAGAAGCTCACGATGTCGCCTCGTGCTTCTCCGAAGTCACCAGCGTGGTTCAGATCGACGTGCGACACGAGATCATCGCCCAATGCCGCGGACAAAAGGAACGAAGGGTGTCTTCTCTATGCCTTCTGGTGGTCTTCGGGTCCCCCGATACCCAGTTCGAATGCGAGTGGTCACCGTACGCATTCTGCGGACTCCCAGCCGCTCCTGTCGCGCTCTACGACCATCTAAAACGCACGCTTCTGGAATGCGGCGGTGAGGTAAGACTCAAGAATAGCCTCAAGCTACTATATACGCGCATGTACTATAATAGCCGGAATGGTTCCCGTCTTTTGCGGAACTCGAGAAGTATCACCTGGCCGGCTGATGTTGTTCTTCAAGACGCCCTAGAGAACCTCTTTTCGCGCTTTCGTTTGTAAATGTAAGCACACTGTGTCCAAACTACCAGCCCGTCCTAAAGGCTCTCTTTCTTGAAGCTTACACCAGGCTATTTGGCAATACTTGTTGTTAAGGTTAGTTGGTTTATGGGGTTTAACGTCCCACAGCGACTAAGGCTATGAGGGACGCACTTATTGTTAAGGACAGGTGGTTCTTCTGAGGACAAGCCACAAATTGGGTAAATTGGGTGCAAGCTGTGCCGGAACGAAATGGGGAAGCACTCGTCATAGACCTCGATTTCCTTAGTGCGTGGCAAGACTAGAATTAAGTCGTCATCTAATTTAGGAATACCGGAAGACAATGAAATTCGGCTGACAAAATTCGCCCAATGTTACCTTGACTTCGGTCTCTCTCGAAAAAAAAATTAGCGATACTCTTCAGAGCTTCGTAATGAGCAAACTTATAACGAAGTACTGTAACACTTTTACTTATAACTTATTTTTCTGGACATTTGGCACACTGAACAACTGGTTAACCTTTCTGTAATCCTGCAGATGTTCGCACAGGTCAATTATTTTTGCTTTGGGCGTGTGGTTGTCGCCGTAGACAGTAACTGTGAGTGGTCATTTTTGGTTAATTTAGTTTTAAACTTACCGCATTCTTTCCTCCAAATAGTACATTCTCTTACCGATTTGCACACTACCTTTCAGTTCCCTTCAAGTCTGCTGCTTTTAACTTTGTTCTCATTTCCTGTCCAGGACGAGTACCGACACAGGGCAACTGGGTTCCCCGCTCGGTTCGCCATTTACGCCACCACTGCCTTCTCCAGGGCGATGTTTAAGAGGCCACCGAGCTTATACAACGTGACCAGCTGCATACTGTGGACACCGCGCCTCAGGGTTCTACGGGGCACCGGCCAGTACCATCTCCCTGCGCCTGCTTACTGGGGTGCAATGTCATTCGGAGAGGGCGTCCGCGCCACAGTCGCCAAGTACGCAGGATGGACAACGGTCCTGCAGATGTGGAAGCACCTGAACAAAGTTCGAGAAGCCTTCGGTGACATTAGCGGTGCTGTGGTGCTCTTATTCCAGGAGGAAGAGCTCAAGGCAACCGTGGCCGAAGTGGTACACACCGTGTTCAGTGGAGCTGTTGCCATGTTAGGTACCGCGTGCTCACTGGCCTTGGACGTGAATGCGATTTCGTTCGACCTGGAACCAACAGAGGAGACATGGCCCTCCATCCGTATCGAGACATCAGTCGTTGTGCTCGTACTGTGCCTTCCTTAAGAGCCTAACATCGCAAAAGGGCTAATCTATATATGTACAGTACGTAAGCGCGGTCGAGTGGTTCGTATTGTTGAGCTACCCGTCCAGTTGGCCTGCGGGACACAATTCTAGACAAATGTTCCTTTAATCGAAGCACAACTATTACCGGTCTCCAGAGTGTGCACATGGCTTTAGGAAAGAGCACCCGGTGGGTTGTTCGTTTTCAAAATTAAAAAACACACATTCTGACAGCTTGCCAGCGGTTGCACCACTGCATGCCAAGGACGCTCTGTCGTCGCTTTATAGCTTTGTTCTCGTTGAAACTGCTCCCGTATGCTTCTACGCTATAACACGCAAATGAGCTGGCGAATTTATTATCCACGGGCGCGGCGCAGGTATTTACTTCACCTAAATGAAATTTATGCCCTGAAGAAATTTCTGGATATTTCCAATAATCGTTGTGCCACCTACCACCAGCGGGTGAAGTTAACCATTCCGCTGGAACGCTTTTTATCCTGTCTGTTGAGTATTAGTGCTTAAAACGTTAAACATTTTTACGCGCTTCACGTATCGTTTCAGCTGGAGTCTTCACGGAATTGAGAAAACAATGCAAGGGTAAATTAGTTATGGGCAAAAATTCTTTCTCAGCCTTTACGGCTGTAAAACACTGATTCCATACATGCTCTCTTATGTAAAATGCAATTTAGAATCAAAGGTATTATAAATTAATGTTGTGAAGTGCAACAGTATACGAGGGGGTACCCAAAAGAAACCGGACTAAATTTTTTGCTCGGCAAAACTTCTGTGGTACCGCGTTTTGCCACTAGGAGCGCATAGAACGAACATTCCAGAGTCAGTAAGCGGAGTGCCGTCGTTGAAGGAGGTCAGACTAGTTTAGGCAGAGTTTTAGAGTGACTACTGTTTTGTGTGAATGTCGTTTTTGCAATGGCTGATTTTCGCGAACAGCGTGCGGCGGTGAAATTCTGATTTTTGCTCGGAAAAAAGTTGAATAGAAACTCTTGAAATATTAAGAAAGACGTACAAGGACGATGCTATGGGGACAACTCAAGTGTTCCTGAATCGAATCCTGAATCAAAGCAACAATCATGCCAATGGAAAACTTCAAACTCACCTCGCCTCAAGAAAGCTCGTCAGGTGGAACCAAACGTCAAAACAATGCTGATTTGTTTTTTCGACGTGAGAGGAATCGTCCGTTAAGAATTTGTTCCGCAGGGTCAGACAGTTAGCCAGGCTTTCTACTTGGATGTTCTGAAAAGATTGGGCAACAGTGTGCGGTGGAACCGGCCAGATTTGTGGCGGTCGGGTGACTGATTTTTCCATCATGACAATGCCCATGCTCACACAGCCCTGTCTCTACGACAATTTTGGACCAAAAATGGCATGACCCCTATTCCTCAACCCTCATACTCTCCCGACCTTGCCCCGTGCTACTTTCTTTGTTTCCTAGAATGAAAAAATAGGTGAATGGAAAGCGTTTCGCTGATGTTGCTGAGGTGAAGAAAAAAAACGACGGAGGCACTGTCAAGCATCACAAAAGATGAATTTAAACAATGTTTTGAAAAATGGAATGAAAGATTCGACAAGCGTATCATTGCAAGTGGGGAATACTTTGAAAGAGATTGAATGTCTGTGCTTAAAATGTGAACAAATAAGTTCAAACAAAAATAAGTCCGGTTTCTTTTGGGTACCCCCTCGTAATGCCAAAGACGGTGGTGGGGCCCTGAAGTATGTAGAATGTGACGTTCGTCCCAGCTGCAAATAATAGCATCTAAAAGGACTGTGTCTCCTGGTTGCTGTTGTGCTGTTGTGAGTTATGTTGCATAGCTACTGAAGTGTTTTTCTTTTATGGAAACTTAAATATTAGTGGCTACTTAGCAAACGTCTGGCGTCTGAAATAAAGGATCGCCGCCGGAGTTATAGATAAGAAGCGGTTTTTTTTACCTACTTCAAAAAAAATTAAGAAATTGCCGATGATTACGTTACTTTTTAATACGAAATTTGTGCACAGCTCATCAGCTGTTTCAGCTTTTCGACAGATTGAGGCAAAGAATACGAGCAAGACGTGTGTACAATTGCAGACAACTTATTTTTAACGCATATTCCTTCTTCAAGAAACACTCCGCTAACTGTTCTTGATTGCCATGAAGGAAGCTTTGTGGACGGAGAAATTCATGGAAATATGCTCGATTTACTGCACCAATGCCTGGTGCTAAAAGACGAGGTCTGTGCAAGTATTTCGCAATGTTGTCACAGCCGTGGGAAGCGGTACGAGCGAGAGGAACGGGATGTTGTCCCGCATAAGTGTTAAGAAGTTCCTGTTTGTCTTTATATGTACATTAAAGTCCCCACCCACCCTGCCACCCAGGCAGGCGGCAGTTAATGGTTGATAGGGAGAGTTCGCTCATCGTTGTCAGCGCTAACGCATGCAGCCCACATTTCCCTCTCATCACCCCACGTACCTATAAGCGCGATTCAGACGCCCACTGATGCAGGGAGCCATTATGCGCGCTTCATTTCCTTTATAGTGAACGATAGTATTCTGGTTCACTATAATTTCCTTAAAATGATCGTAGTGTAAAACGTTGTCAACGCCAACGTGAATGAACACAATGAACGCGACGGCCTATGGCTTCAGCGCCTCGTTTCTGGCACAACGTTGTCAATTCTTCAGCACTGGCTGGTGGGGAGGGCCAGCGCAGCAGCAGCAGCCAGTGGACTACCGGACTAGGCGGCCCACCCACATGTTCTAAGAATATTGAACAAATAAAGATGTTTTTAATCAATCAATCAATTGCAGCCCACATCTCTCTCTCATCACCCCACGTACCTATAAGCGCAATTCAGGCGTCCATTGATCCAGGGAGCCATTTATGCGCACTATGGCTTCAGCGCCGCGTTTCTGGCACAATGTTGTCAATGCCAACGCATGCAGCGCACATCTGTCACTATCGCAACGTAGCTTAAAGCACGATTGAGGTGCCCACTTTTCGAAGGGGGCAGTTATGCGGCGGCCGGTTTTCTTTGGAGGCGGAACGCAAGAGGCACCCGGGTGCTGTGCGATGTCAGCGTACGGATCCCCATTGGTCTAAATTATTACGGAGACCTCCACTACGGCACCTCTTTCTCTCTTCTTTCACTCCCAACTCTCTCCCTTCCCTACGGCGCGGTTCAGTTCTGCGCCTTCCCTCTGCTTTGCAAGCTCACGCTCCATTGGTTTCGCAGTTTAAAGCGGGACTAAGGTGTCAACTGCTGGTTACAACGGACAACGGCGACGGCGACGCCGCGAAACGCAGAATCGGCCCACTCGCCCGTCATTTTTTAAGGCGAAAGCCTTTATAATGCCTCATACTGTCGTTAGCAGCCGTGTCAGCATAGTTGTCCGCGTTTCGGCGTCGCTGCTTAAAAAGAAATTGCGTACAGGCTGGGAATCGAACCAGGGCATTTGACATTTGCAGCGGAGACGCTACCACTCCGCCACAAAGGCTCAAGGTTTGAGCATGAATGAAGGCGCATCTAGTGAATGCATGGAATTCATAAATAAAGTAGAAGGAATAAAAAATGAAAATAATAAAAGAAAAATAAACAACAATAAAAATAGAAAGAAACAAAGATGAAAAAATGACAAAATAAAATATGAAAAGTAAGAAAATAAATAGAAGACAGTGCGCCAGGAAAAGCTTTCGCCTTGCAGCACTTTAGAGAGCCAAAGTGCCCCCCGAATTTTTTTTTAATTCGCCAGTCTAGATATGCCTAGTGCAACGGCTAAGTATTCAAAGACCGGCTCATGTGGCGCCCGATGTACAAAAATTTACAGTTCGAAAACTACTGGCCTGTTGCAGCGCAAACATCATACAAAAGGCAGAAAATTGTGATCTACGTTCGCTGAGATGTGAGGATCGGCACTTGGTAGGATCCTCTGTAATTAATTATAAACTGCTGCTGGCTTCCAGCACAGTTTCTAAACAGGCTAGCCGAGCAACTGATATAGGGTGCCTCGACGCCGACCCGCACCTCCGGCGCTGGTCCATTGCCCTAAGCTGATCTAACAGGCTGCGCCACCTACTTGACGGAGAAGAAACCAACGATTCAGCGTTGTAAACGGGCGATTTGTGCGGCTGCTTTTGAAATATTTTTGCGTCTGCCTTTTGAAGTTCACCTTCAACCAATGCCTTTGCAATTGTGGTTGTGAACGAGAATGGTGACCACATCGTCTCGGCGACAATCAAAACGAAATCCTCTGAAACGGCAGAAGAGGCGGCTATAGCCCCCGCCCTAGCACATACCCAAGGGAGCATCATCCTCAACGATTCCAAAATGGGTATCAATAATTTCGCTAAAGGGCGAATTACAAACACCTCCCTTAGAATCCGTAACGCAACCAAATTCTCACCAAATTATTCCGAATTGATATGGGTCCCAGCCCATTCGGGGAATCCGGGGAACGAGGCAGCCCACAATAAAGCCCGAGGTTTCGTCGACCGGGCAGTGGATGAGTCTGGCTCCCTGAATTTCACGAAGGACTCAATGATCACATATCATGATCTCACCAATCATTTTAAATTAGAGAGGAGAATTTTCCCCCCTCCAGACAAAAGACTTACTAAAGAACAAGAGGTTACGTGGCGTCGTCTACAGACGAGATCGATACGCACCCCATCACTCCTCGCGCACATTTATCCAGATCTTTACAACCCAAACTGCAAACACTGTGGCCAACGTGCTTCCTACGATCACATCCTGTGGGACTGCAAAATAGAGCCACCTCCGGGTGATCTAGTTACAGCTCCTTCTCTCGAGCGGTGGGAGACCGTGCTGGCTAGCTCTGACCTCAGAACGCAAGTTTTGGCGGTGGAGTGGGCTGACAATATCGTCGAGGGCTATGTACTCTCGACCACTTAACGCGACCTCTTGCCAAGCTCTTCCCGGCGAATAAAATGTTTTACAATCAATGAAGTTCACGAGGACGACAATAGCTTCTCTTCGTAGAAAACGCCACGAAACCACCGCAGGAACCTTCAAAGCAACTGCGCAACACGCACGTCGACAAAGCCGGGTCATCGGTTGCTTCGTGCGGCATGTGGCTCAGGCATTTAGATAAGCTGCTCGACTGGTCTATCTAGAAACTGTACCATCAGCAAGAAATGAAACGCGAACACGACAACTGAACCATGGACTGCAAAATAAGCAGCTCTTAGCCAGGGGGAGCTGGATACTAGCTCCTGCTTCTTTAATTTCGAAGGCACGAAGACTGTTCTTTAGAAGTGCTATTCAACCCTGCTTGTATTTCTAATAGAGGAGCTAATACATTGCTGCTTTTGTCCTACCACCTCAGTTTTCTTGTTCGCGTTTCATTCGTTGCTGATAGTACTTACAGCCGACAGCGCTTTCACATTAATTACGGACAATGCATGGTCTTTTTCAAAGAACGCAGACAGTAATTTGCTGCTTTATGTGCGATGTTTGCTACCAAATAGGCCCGTAGGTTCTGCAGAGGAATTTTTCTCAAAGTCCAGCTGCCGAAAACTCAAGTCTTGTATACAAGCAGCAGTGGCGGGTAGTCTTGATTTCATTTCTCGGTTCACGTGGGCTGATGGAGGCGAGGAGGCGTGGTTTAAGAGTACTGTCTTTCGGAAAAATGTTTCATGGAAAAAAAAGTGCGACCTAACGTAAACCATGCAAACTGACTCGTGAAGTAGCATCAGCGCATAGCCTTGCGCAGCAGACGGAATCGCAACCCAGCGTCGCCAATAGACGAACTGAGGAACGGACAGTCCGAGCCATCTGGAAATATGTGTTTACAACGTTACCTCGCACCTCACCGCGACACCCGACTGGGACGCTACAGCTCCAGTGGAGGCAAGTGTTCCACGGCAGCATTCGTTTTTCAAGGGTGGCCACCTGGCCGATTCTCTGGCGTGCCAGGAAAAGGAATAATCTAGGATGTCACTTCGCACTACGCACGGAGCTGACACTAACTCCTGCAGGTGTCCTGCGAGGCCATGGGGTATTGGGATTCAGTGAATCTAGAAGTCCTCGTGCGCACAATTATATATGAAAGCCGCTCTTCGTGAACGGGCCAACACCTTCGCTGAAGTATCTTCGCCAACCGCGTCAACTCATCAAATGACCTAAAATTTCCCGTCGGGACCTCCGCAGCTTTATTGATGACCGTTGGCACCTATGCATCTAAACAACTTGCTCTTACATAAGATGTTCACTTGTAAATTTTTCATTTCTCCTTTTAGCCTTCGTGCTATCCTTCAGGTACGTCTTCCTTAACTGGATTAGTTTGTAGTCGTTGGATCAACGCTATGCTAAATAGGTCACGAGCAGAAAGCTCTAGTTGCAGTGGCGTCTCGTCAGCAGTAAGGTGCAGTCGTAACATTTAATGGACACTCCCGCCTATATCTGTTCACGTTAGTGTGCACATATGTTCATCACAAATGTGGGTGAAAACATAGAGCACGGTTTAAATGACTGCTATTTTGTCAATAAGGAACGTTACCCTCTAAAACAGCAGCGATTGCGAGATGGGGCCTCGAGAGGCGCTCGGTTATATTTGGACGCTTTTTTCTCGACGTCTCACAGTTCGCGAACAAGTGTAATGACCAGACACGGACCACTCATTCTTTATTTTGGCGCCGGTGATGCGCCACAGCTTCCGCGCGTCTGAGCGCGCAATCCGTTTCTTTTTTTTCGACCGTAAATGCCAGCAACTCTTCGCATTCATCCTGCGTCAGAATTACAGGCTGCCACGGCGGCGCACAACACTAAACGTGAAGCGGAGATAGTAAAACACGGAAACATATCGTCTTCATTGCTGTCACTGAAGATGCCGCCCTTATGTCCTCGTTAGCGTTGTCATTCACCCCACTAATATAATATGTGTTTTCATTGTCCTTTCTGTCCTCTTCGGGGAGAGGAGAAACCAGGAAGAGATTGGTTCTTCATGTTGACTTGTTTGCACTTCATGCAAATGGTGTTTTCTTTTTGGCGACAATCACCTGGTCATAATGCCTATGACTTGCGAGCTCTAGACCTTTATCGACAGGGCACGGATATGTTGGACATGCGACATGTTTGCCCTTTGAATGTCGCCGTGGTCGGAAGCACTCCTTCCTGTCGGCGCCACAACTAGCGGCACCTGTCAAGCTCTTCGAATTGTCAGGTTTCAGTCGACCTTCTCCATGTTGTACATGTCTCCGAGTATGCGCTCGATGGGGATGTTGCCAATGGTGTCCCGGAAGAAGAGCCGCTCCACGGTGGCGGCCGAGACGGCTCGGAGGCTAGGCAGCAGCAGCAAAAGGCGGCCGAATCGGGTCGGCTGGCGCGGGTGCTTGTGGCGGATGTAGTCTCCCAGCACGCACTGGGCCTGGTCCTGCAGCATCTCCACCGGGTGGACGTCGCACAGTCCGATCGTCTCTGCGCGGCGGAAAAGGGGAACTCACCGTTAAAGCTGCCTGCGTTTATAACAATTAGGTTTGGTTTGGTTTACGGGATTTAACGTCCCAAATCGACTGAGGCTATGAGAGACGCCGTAGTGAAGGGCTCCGGAAATTTCGTGCACTGACACCGCACAGTACACGGGCCTCTAGAATTTCGCCTCTATATTTTATAACAATTAGAGGTCATCTATTCTGAGAGAGAACCGTACCGAGGAACTCAGGAGGAGAACACTATTGAACAGGAAGTTGTTTATGAATGCCATTTTTCGCACGTAACAGTATGGCGAAATAACAATCTGTATATCCAAACATGCTCCCTCGGGACGCTTCGAGTTATGTGCTATTTATTTTCAAAAAAGCGCTCCATTGGTTTTCTATAAAAGTCGCAAATACTCAGTGAAAACCTAGGACGAACTTTAAAAGTAACATTTTGCTATGCATCAGACGATTGGACCATTATCCAAATCAATACATTCCCACATTGTCAGACATTCGAGTAGATTGCAATACATTCCCACAGACATTCCCATCGTAACAATATTTCACAGGTTCCTCACAATTAAAAGTGATGTCAAAGAATGCTGGACTTGCATTTAATGGAACTTAGAATCGCGAATAGTGGGATTCCAAAAGAACGGTGTTCTAACGCTCCCATACACCAAGCACATCGGTTTCGAAACCGTTGCCCCGCGTCTGTCAAAGCTGCCTAACCTTCTTGATAATACCATGCAAAATGTGCCGGCGGTTGCATGTATATTGAAACCCGGCTGCATGAGTGGGACAAAACTGGGATGACAGCTGAGTTTAAGCGCTACTAGTGGTGTCCAGTTCAGTGCTGCTGGATCCTATAAGCAGAGAGAAAAAAGTTGCAGAGCGTCGCCGATAGCTTAAGGCCCTGTTCATAGAGGGCGCTACCCTCTGTTAAGTTCCGCTGAATGGCAACTGGGAACCGCCGCCTATGGAAGCGAACTTTCGCGACTCGCGACTGTGCAGCAGCAGCAGTCAAAGAAACTTGTCTGCTAGGGAGGTTTGAAATCTTCTCAATATGGCGCACGTTGAGCCAATTAACAGAACAAAGTGCGAGTAAACATTTCCTCACAATAAAGACTCCTTTTAACATCATTCGTGGAACTTGCTCAGCTCTAGCATGCAACGGTATATTGAAAGGTCTCGCTTGACAAGATGACAAATCGTCTGGTTGCGGCGGCAGTATACTCAACGCTTTTCTGCCAAGCTACAAAGAACAGATAACTTATCTACATTATCCAACGGAGAGTATATCCTGAATGGTTTGCACCTTTTTGTTAATATGAGAACTGTTGTAAGCAGCCGGGACGCTTCCTGGCTGTCGCTATGCTAACTGGTTGCAAAGTCCAGGGTTACACATGCGAGGCGTACAACGCAAAACTCTAGCTCTTTAACACTGAGCTTATGTGCGCAGAGCTTACGTGCTTCTGCTGATCATGTAGCCTTAGTCACTGTACGTGGCGGAGGCACATTCGGGACACTGCACAAAAACGTAGGCAAATGTGGCAGTTGCTGCATAGGCAGGCAGACACTGTGACTTCATCGGCATGGCTATGCGCTAAGATTGTCTGCCCACATGTTTCCGATGACTGGAATCACACTAAGACATTGCTGTGTTGCCTAGGAGGCTGAAAATGGAGACAGCAGCGGACGTTCTAAAAAGTGGAGTAACTGAGGCACAAGTCCAGCCTTACTGGCCATTATGTGTCAAAGTCATCATCATCAAAATCTGAAGACTGGCAGCTGGTTCCATGAAGACCTCATGTCCGGGGTCGTTGTCCCGTCCTATTTATCCACGGTACAGATGTAATGCCTGTCGCAGGTGACAGCTTAGGTCTTTATGTTTTAATAATATTGATGTTCTGCACGCCTGACCTTTACGGAGTTTAAGAGAGAGATAAAGAGGGAGAGAGAAGGAAGGCAGCTAGAAGTATCTCTGACGAGGTTGCGCTGCCGTATCAATTTCTATCTGCACAGGTCTGGTTTAACGTTATCTCCCCTCTGTGCATTTTGCCGTGAGCCTGAATCGATCGATAATTTTTGGCTCCATTGTCGTCGTGTCACCTCTTTGAGAAGAACACTGCTGGAGTTGCCCTTACAGCATCTTGGTCTTAGTATGAGCTTGCTATCATTTGGCACCACCACGCTTGGGTTCAGCCACAGGTTTGTTTGTGACGCTGTTCAAAATTTCTTGCTGGAATCTTATCGACTACCCTGCTAGAGCTTACAGTATTTTCTTTTTTATGCTTTATTATATTTCGAATTAATCTCTCTTTTTTTTCTCTCCCTTTATCTCTCTCTCCAGTCCAAACTCCTACCTTTTTTCACTCCCTGCCCTCCTTGTGGTAGACTCCCCCGATGTTGCTCTCTCATATGCTTTTCTTTTGCCTTTACTATGTACAGGTGAATAGCAACCCTTACCTCCCGATTCTTGGCCGATCCCCCAGTGTGGGTATGTGCCATCCTTTCAAAGGCTAACAACAACAACAACATCAGCATGTCCCTGTTGTCTACCCTGCACTGGGGAGAGGAATGAGAGAGATTTTCAGGTTGCCGCGATCAATGTGCGCGCGAAAATATTCGCGAATGTAACTTTAAGCTGCCAAGCCAGATCTCATGCAGCGTTGAGTACAGAAGCAACGACTGCAGTCACCTGGTTTGAAGAGCACCACCGCCTTGAGGCAGCTGCATTCGGTGTCGTCCGGCGACAGCTGCCTCAGCCGGCGCATCACGTCTTGGATGTAGTGGAGCTCGGCCGCGTGTTGGGGAGACGGACCCCCGTCCAGGGCGTCCGCGGGCGACTGCTGCAGCCGCAGCGCGGTGGGCGGCGACGGAGCACCCTTGAGGCCAGGCAGCGAGGATACGATGTCCGCTGCCACCGACCACTGGGCCATGTAGAGGAGGAACAGGTCCTTCCACGACTCCTCCAGGAGGGTCACCTGCGCAGAGACATTCCGGCGGGCAAATGGTTGATTCGGAAGCATCATGAAGCGCACGGCGCGACAGCGCACTAAAAGGACAAAGAATACACAGCGCTTTGCCTCGTGTTGTTGTTGGTGGTCTTTGATGGAATGCCTCGTAGTTTTCGCCTTTCGCTGTCAGAGGCGGCACGATAACCATTTGTCTGTTTTTTTTCTGTGACGTGCAAATCCCCCTTAGGTGTGGTAGATAATGCGAATAGCGGAAAACACGTGGTCCGTTGGGGTACCTCAGCAAATTAAGAGAAAGAAAACGAAAAGCATAAAGGCTGGTGCGGAATTGAGAGCAAAATGATAGAATCTGTTCAAGAAAAGAACCACATGCAGGGCAATTGTCTGGAAGTTAGCAGCTATAGCAGCTCGACGCAATTGAACCAAGCCACCTTTTGAGCCTTGTCCCCACTGCCAGCTTGTAGCGTATTTCCCAGCACAAGAAGCATGCGTACGTTTTAAGATTAGACTTTTAAGATTAGATTAGCGATAGAATCAATATCAAAGGTAGCGATCAGGAGTAATAGAAACCATATTGTGCGCTATGCACAAAACATACATAAATAAAAAATAAAAAGAATCTGCAGAAAACAGCTAATGTTTTAGACTGCGCGAACACGTCCCCTGAAGCAAATTATACCTTCCATAATGGTTAATGCTATCGATAACTTTTCGTGGAATGTGCTGCACCTCAGAACAATGAGAAGTCATGCTGTGCAGCGAATATTGGAAATGTGCAGCACGCATTGTGCATTGTGCGTTGGGGCACTTGTTGGTGCAGCTGCGCACAGAGGGTGGTAGAAATGCCCGGCGCACGCGCCAGTTCGCGTGACTGCACATAGAGGGCTCCACGAGTCAATGCGCTCACGAAATCGGAGCCGATTTGCTCACTCATTCCCCTCCCCATCAAGTGCAAACATCTGACAATTCAAGAAAAGATGGCGTCACTATTGGCCAGTTTTGCAGTGACAGGTACGCCGGGTGTTTAGCGAGTACTTTTAAGAACTTTTAAAAATTGGACGCTTGAAACAGAAAGAGAATATTTTCAGGAATTTACTGTCTGCCGCGTCGGACATCAGTTTATTTGAAAACAAGCTTGATTTGGAGACAAAATAAATAAATTAATTCTTTAAATTCCTAAATAACAGTCTGGGGGGTTTGTGCAACTGGCATATTCGTAGCCACAGACAAGGCGGCGTCATATATCAGTCATTGAAAAGAGAAAAAAGTCAATCTCTAAAACAGTGTAGCGAGGAAATCTTTTTTTTTATTTTTTTTACATGAGGCACTGAGTGCATGAGGTGCACAGGAAGCTCACTGCAAGCGCAGCATCCGCTGGTGACGTGTGGAAATTACGTCGGCACCAAATACGAACTGCCTGCTCTTTTGTTACCATGAACCATCGCTCCAAACTGTCACGAGCTGTTTCGTAGCAAGTAAGCGAACATTTTAACCACACTAGAAGAACAAAAAACTGCATAAATGGACCAGGGAATGGAAAGAAGAACTCGTTATGACATAAATGACCGAAGCTAACAGTCACCGAACCAAAGGAGCATAGGGGATTTCTTTTTTTAATTGTGCAGTTTTTATCAATGGAAGATCGTTAAAAGTAGAAGAAAAACAGCCACGCACATGCCGCAGGTTGGATCCGAACCCATGAAGAATTTCGTGTCCGGTGCTCTAGCAACCACACCTGAGTTGTTATAGCGCCGTCCTAATTTCGGAGTAATTCGACCGTCCTAGTTTAGGACTTTTAGAAAGTGCTCGTTTAAGCACCTGGTAAATTAGACTTCACCCGTGCTCTATAGGTGGCGTCAGCACAGTGGAAGATATATCGTATGAACAATAACCGGCCATATTCCTTACATGTCCCACATGTGTTGAAGAAGTTCAGCATTGATAAGTCATCCACGAGCTGCTCGGGTGAGTGAAAGTTTAAGGTTGCTATTGTGTATACATAAATATTTTCGAGCTCACAGAAGGACATAAATTTATCCGCTTCTACTCGCTTTGTCCTCGCCATTGTCACTGTACTTGTCATCATAATACTCCTAGGCAGCGAGCGATCGTCTCGAACTATTCTTTTGCTTCCGTGCCGACTCTGCTTCTTCCGTAAGAACCAATGTTTATTGGTGACATTCTGTTAGGCGCGCCCACGCACGCAAGAAATTTTTGCTCATATTGCATCACCTGATGCACCGCAGGTGAAACTAATATATTTTAATATCTGATTTTGATTCTGACGAGGAAACCGCATCTCGTGTGGTCTTGTTCTTTGTCGTGATATTACTCGGGGCAAGGTGTAATCCTCTGTTTATTCCCTGCATCCCCATTTGAAACATATGACGTTTACTCATCTGGACCAATTCCATTTCTCCCTATTGATCTTCAGCGTGGCTTCTTCGTAGCAGAAAAGAGCACCAAATGTAATAGTTTTGGCTGGAAACTTTTAAGAAGAAAAATTGAATATGTGCGTTATTGCTTCAACCGGTTTCGTTTCTGAAGCCATCCCCCAAAGCTAGTGCCGATATCTTGCTTTCAGCGCTCTGATATCACGCCCGCGCTTTGTTTGCGTCACAGCTCACATGTTCATCCACGAAAAAATTCAGGGAGCACTTTGACTGTCTAAAGTGCGTAGAGGTGAAAGCGTTTTCCGCACCTTTCTGACTGCCTCTGTGGCACTGGTGACGTCACGACTGGATGACGTCACTTGTATGTAATGACTCATCACCAAGTAATGACGAATTCTTCATTAAGGCTAATTAATTATTAATTACGAAATACTGATTAACTACTAATTAATAACGCTTAAGCTTCGCCTTTAGGAGTGGAACGCGACAGCGTGTTGTAGCGCTGCCGGGGAGCCCACGGAACGCCACCACCCGTTCGGCGCGGTGCCTTGCCCTTTGAACGCAACGCTTTTTGAGGAAGGGAAATGGCACAGTAATTCTCTGTCATCTCGGCGGTGGACACCTGGAGAGGCTACGGCCGCTTATCTGCTTTTTCAGCCATCATCCATTTCGGCGGACGCGGTTGTTGCGACGCGCGTCTTTTCTCTCTCTCTCTCTCTTTCCTCTTATCTTTCAACTCTCTTCTAGCTGCACGTGGCAGGGGTGGTGGCTTGGCTTGAGCCAGTCGGCAGACCGTGCAGTTTCCTTTTCATCCTTCCCTCAGTCGCAACAACAACGGTTGACACCTGAACCGCGCCGTACAGGAAGGGAGAAAGTGGGAGAGAAAGAAGAAAGAGGGGCCGTAATGAAGATAATGAAAATCGTATTTGAGGAAAGAAAATTACGCAGTAATTTCTCGCATATCTAGGTGGACGCCCGCCAAATGCGTGACACCTCTTCTGACAAGCTTCTGCTGACAACCTTCTGTCGACAACGATGAGGCATAAAAGCTTTCGCATTCTTGTGGTAGACTCCCCCGGTGTTCCTCTCCCGTGTGCTTTCCTTTTGCCTTTACTACGTACAGGTGAATACCAACCTTTACCACCCGATTCTTGGCCGATCCCCCAGAGTGGGTATGTGCCATTCTGTCGTAGGCTACAACAACAACAACAACATTATATGCTTGGTTAGAATATGAACGACGAAACCTGACGCCAGGATACAGCGGGAATCAGCCCAGAAGCGTACAAACCTGATCGCCCTTGGACAGAGTCTGGAAGGTGGGCAAGCACTTCACCCAGCGGATGACCATGAAGAGCAGCCTGGCCGTGACCTCCTGCACGGAGCCTCCGCCGGTGCTGCCCCAGAGACACGACTGCGCACTCCCGGACGCCTGCAGCCGCTGCCGCAGAGTGGCCTCCTCCAGCGACCCGAACGGGTGCGGGCTGGACGACAGCAGCGAGAAGGCCGACAGACCGCCCTCGGCGCCGAGTTTGGCCGACAGGCCGGACGGTGGGCCGAAAGCGTTGTTCCCTCCGCCGCCACCACTGCCCTGTCCCATCCTGCGCAGGTTCGACATTGTGCTTCAGAGTGTTTTACCCGTGGTAGCTGTTTGCATACGCGTTCACCGGAAGTGCGTGGCAAGGCGTCACACCACGCCAGCGTGCGCTGACGCAGGTGTTTTGAGTTTTGTAGAGCCGCCGAAATTAATGCGTGGCAGTCCTGCCGTAGAAAAACAGACAATGGTGGAAACAAAGCAGGAGTCACACATCACGTGAGGATAACTTCATGGCCAGCTATTTAGGGCGCGGCGTTGCGCAGGTTGTCGGCAGCAATCCGTCACCTTCGCACCCTGTTCATGAGAACTATGTTCACTCGGTTGATATTTACCCACTCGCATACTACTACATATTTTTTGGGCCTTGAGGCAATACTGAATGCTTAATGACAAGAGAAGCGTTTTGTTTTAGTGTACCCTGAGGGTTATAGTTTATGGGGGTTTAACGTCCCAAAGCGACTCAGGCTATGAGGGATGAAATAGTGAAAGGCTCCGGATAATTTCGACCACCTGCGGTTCTTCAATTTTCACTGATATCGAACAGTACGTGGGCCTCTTGAATTTCGCCTCCTTCGAAATTCGACCACCGCGGCCAGGATTGAACAAGCGTCTTTTGGGTCAGCAGCCGAGCGCCATGACCACCATCGTGGTGGCGTATCCAGAGGGTGACTAGTGGCTACTGCTGCGCGCGCAATAAATGAGCCAGTGGCTGGCACCAAAATGGAAACTACAAGGAATGTTTACTACATTCGAATCAGTATGGAAGCACAGATTTTCGCTACGTAGAAGATGACGATGAGTGGGCAATGCCGCTGGAGGTAGTGCTCGCGCTACCACAGGCAGCTGAACAGACAGCGGACGATTTTGTACGCGGTTGGTACTCATCGGTTCACTGCTTACGCACTAAAATATCTTGTACGACCTTTACTGCCATATCAGCAGGCATTGTGTTGAATACAAGACTAGACAACTATAATTATAACGCGTTCGAAGTTCATAACCATGGCAGCACACGTCGGGCAACCCTGCGCTGTATCTCATAATCCATGTTCCGCAGCACGCTGTACAAAGCCAGGACAGAGCTCTCAGTAAAATTTTGCAGGAGTTACCTTGCGAGAAGGGGCTGAGTAGCCAGCGCAGTACGCTGGTTGCAACTATACCCGCGACTGATGTCGTTGGTATCTTACTCAGAGGCATCGCTGTTGTCGAAGTCATAAGAATTAGAAATAACGAACCGTGCTTTTTCCCGGCGAATTTGACCTCCAATTTCAAGACGTTAGTCAAGCAAACCATCGCCACATGCCGGGCTGCCAGCGTCATGAGCCTCCAGGACATGAACGTTTGAGTGCAGTGGGGCCGTGCGGGGGCCCAAGGACCGACGTGTCCAAAACTCCCTTGTTCAAATAAAGTTTTCATCATCATCATCAGTCATACTGCTAAAACGCGGTCACATTTTATTGAGAGAGAAACAGGTATACACTGACAGCAGCTCACTCCGGGAAGAGGCAGCGATAGGCTATTTTGCCACCGGTTTGATTTCTTGTCTTCCTTTTATTGTGTTAGAAGGACCGTAGACAATATAAGAGGATAGACACGTATCACTAACTGCGTCGTAACAATGCTTTCAAAAAAGGTCGCTGCAAACTAAATGCAAAAAAAGTTTTGCATCTTCAGTGAAAAATCATGTTCCATTTCCACTTTTGAGCATTTTGAAACTTGTATAACGCCTTTTTTAATTTACTTGTGTCCTGTTGAATATCTCTTGCTAACTATTGTATAATGTTTCTCTTCAATCGTTGTTTTGTTCTAACGCTTTCTGAATTTATGCGTATGCTGCCCCACTCACATAATGCTCTTATGTAAAATGAGCCTGCTGAGTAACTTGAATAAATAAATAAATAAATAAATAAATAAATAAATAAATAAGCCACGAGCCCCCAGTTATGAAAGACACCCATATGACACTGTATAGTTCTGTCCAAGGAACATACGTCAGGAAGCATTACAAGATTGCTTCATAGGGAAGAGGCAAACAAAAGGCACTGGCGCTCACCTCACGCTGTTCCATATTATCTCCTGGGAGCGTTCCGCGTTCAGTAGCATCTGCAGGAGTCCCGCGGAGCCGATGAGTCCGTCCTTGGGGAAGAGCGGCGAAGAAGGCGGCCCGCCGTCGTTCGGCGAAGAGGACAGTGCAGCCGCCATGGCAGCCGCCGAGGGATCGAAGTGTCCTGACATGGGTGGCTGGGGCGGCGGCTTTCCCGGTGGCGGGAAGGACAGTCCGGACAGGAGGAGTCCACCGGCTGTCGGGTGCGGCGCCTTGGGCCCGTGCGTGCCCTGGTCGCCGGGGCCCCCGGCCTCCTTGAGCTTGGGCTTCCTGGGCCCACGCTCGTGTTGCACTGCTGAAGAGAAGGGTGGCGCGCCAGCGGTGAGCCGACCGGTGGCCTCCTTCTCAGCGTTATGGTTGGAGTTGGGAGAACCATTGTGCAATTCGAAAACGCTACTACCTCCAATAGGAATGAAAGTAAGCTTCTCGCCAGATATGATTGCGGATGAAGTCGCTAAACATGAAATCGTGGGGTCGGAATACGGCCGCGGAGGCCCGGCTTCGATGCAGGTGAAATGGAAAAGGCCCCGTGTAGTGTGCGATGTTGAAGCTATAGGATTCCAGCAGGTCGAAAATAATTCGTAGCCCTTTCCTTTACGGCGCCTATTTCTCTGTCAGCCCCCACTCGCTTCATCATCCCTGACTTCATGCCATGCTGAAGCGGTGTGCGGCAATTATACTTTGTTTTCTTCACACAGTATTTTTTTCTACTAAATTTCCTGCTTCTTTTGACATCAGAGTTCCATAACGACTAGAGTGGAGTGATTATGGTTTTGGAAGTGGGTGAAATTGGCATGCAAGACTTAAACCAACCCTATACTATCTGGCGTACGAAATATGGCAGAAAGTTTAGTGAAAGTATGTGCTTTGTCAGCATGAGGTACCCACAGCAAACGAAAGTAGATTCATCGGAAAGGGAGTGGCTCCCGCTTTAACGGGATAGTATGGGTATCATCTTTATTCAAATAAAAAATCCTTCGCAGGTGGGCCCCTAAGTCCAGCGCGTGCCCGACTGGCCTCCATCTGGCGCGCACAGAGGCTCCAAGGAGCCTCTGTGCTCTTTGCCGGTGTCCCCGTCACCTGAAGATACCCAGGGTTCATGATAGCTGGATGCTGTCGCCTATTTTTATCTCGGAATAAATTTTTGGCGCGAATATTTGCTTCGTTCGTATGGCGCCAGCGATCAACTGACTGTAGATCTGCTGCAAGAAGACGGGGGTATACTGTGTCGTCCGTTTTCTTGTCTTTTGTGCTCGTCTTTGTTCGCGCTGTTTATTCAAGATTCAAGAGAAAGATAGATGTCACGAGCCGCCTCCTAAATACCGAAATGTACGGGAGAGTCCCCACCCGCACGCCGGGCATATTCCGACAGGAACCACGGAACAGTGACCGGGCAGCTCGAAGCCTTGACGGCGGCGCCACGCAAACGTGGAGAATAATATGGACCTCGGAGGACCTTGGAGAATAAATATAATAACTGGACACGCCGCTGTGGCTCAGTGGTTATGGTGTTGGGCTGCTGACTCGAAATAGGCAGGTTCGATCCCGGCGGCGGCAGTCGCATTTATATGGAGGCGAAATGCTAAAGGACCTTGTGCAGCGTGATGTCAGTGCGCGTTAGATAACAACAGGTGGGCGAAATTATCCCTAGCCCTCCACTACGACGTCCCTCATAGCCTGAGTAACTTTGTGACGCTAACCGCCGTAAAAGCACAAACCATCGAGAACATATTAGATCGTTTGGAATAATTTTGAGCCTGGAGTATTTTTAGCATAGGGATGGCGTAACTATATTACAGAAAGGACTACACGAGACGACAAGCACATAGAGGTACCATTGTAGTCGCGTCGTCCCTTCTGTAATATAGTCAGCGCACCCACATGATAAGACGTTCTACCAATTAGTCCCTTTTAAAGCTTTGCTGATGCAATATTTCATTCGTTCAGCAAATTGAATCGGAGGATATTTGATTCGTTATTTCAAAATAACGAATATTTTCATACCCCTAGCCATTATGCAAGAACCAGAAACTGAAGCTCTGTCTGTGCTAAGCTGAAGATGATGAAGCCTTAGATGCATCGAACTGACTGAACATTGGGTGCCGAAAGCTGATTTACTATGAAAGCAGCCTTGGTAGTTCTGCCGCTTGTGCTGGCTTAGTTTCCAGTCTCGTTGGAAGGGAGAGCACATCTGCTGGGCCTCTATTGCGTAAGACGAAACTCACTACGTGCACGACGTGTCAACATGCGTTAGCCGTCGCTCGCAACAGATCCCCGACTACGCAGGCACGTTTCTATGCGCGCCACTTGAAAGATCGCGGAATCCCGCCCTTTCGACGAGCGCATAAGCCCGCGGGAGTGATGTCAGGGCACGCTCTTGGCTCGCGTCCCACTCAAGGCGCGCGGGATTGACGACGGGAAGCGAGCGCGGTCTGTTTGACCTGGACTTAGCGCGAAATCTCACCGTTCACCCGCGAGCGACGTTCGAGACTCTGCAGCGCTGACTCGGCCCTCAGCGAAAGCACACGGGAACCATGGCAACGCGGCTTGCCGGAGGAGGGGAAAGACGTCTTCACATCGCAAATCCTCGTTGGAGTCTTGGATCGCAGCGCCTTGTTAAGCCTAGGCAGCGGCAGCGCGCATATAGTAACTTTCATCCCGAAGGTTGTTGTACTGTGCAGGTTCTGAAACCCTATACAGGCGACCAAATGTGCTTGAGAGTACGTCACGAAGAGGAAACAAGAAATAAGATACTCCTCTGGTTTGGTTTGGCTTGGTTTGGTTTTGGGGGTTTAACGTCCCAAAGCGGCTATGAGAGACGGCGTAGTGAAGGGCTCCGGAAATTTCGACCACCTGGTGGTAGAACCTGGGGTTCTTTAACGTTAAAGAACCTGGGGTTTTTTAACGTGCACTGACATCACACAGTACACGGGCCTCCAGAATTTCGCCTCCATCGAAATTCGACCGCCGCGGCCGGCATCGAACCCGTGTCTTTGGGGTAAGCAGCCGAGGATCATAACCACTGAGCCACCGCGGCGGCTAAGATACTCCTCCAGTAACCTACACTGCCGCCGCTGTTATTTCTTCCATTGACATTCACTTAACCTGCTGCTTACCTCGGAGATACTAACGAAAAGTACAGGTTCGTGGGCATTTCCGAATTGATCTTTTTGTTACAAAAGGCAGAAGCTTCTTCGTTACCTTCACAGTAATAGGAATAATTGTGATTTCTCCACTGACCTGTACTATGTGTGTGTAGATACACGAGCAACGGAAAAGTGCCACCGTTACGAAGCTCGGTAAATTGAAAGCCTCGAACTCGAAAACTGTGTTTAGGCCGCTAAACGATTAATAAAAAAAATAATAACAAGCATAAGATTGTTTCGAGATTCAACATGAAAGAGCGCAGTATTGTAGGCAAAAACTAAAACGGCTTTCTTCATTTAAATGTAGTGCACCAAGTTCGCATATGAAATTGTTGGCAGGTAGTCATATTGTGAAGTAATGCATACGTAGCTAACAAAAACAGTACCATTTAAAGAATCAACCTTTACTGGAGTGCAAACGAGGCTCAGAGTAACAACTGTTTCGACATTTTGTTTCCTTCTTTTGTAAAAGACGCCACTGTGAATCATTTCAAAAACCGTTTTTTTCCTCATATGCGTTCTACACAGTTGTTCTCGGCTGATCAGAACACTTTATCTGATTCGTCTCCAGGCTGCTAGAGACCACTGTGCTGTTATCGACCGCTAACGTCTGGTTAGACGGTAAATGTAATATTACCTTTAATACTTGGGGATTTGTTGAGCAATGCAGAGACAACAGCTTTTAAACCGCTAGTGTATACTCGCAACTAGAAGCCGTATGGGTCACTCCTACGATAAGCAAAACAAAAGTTGGAAATTCTAGGAAATTTGAAATGCTCAAAGCTAAAAATAATCGCACTGCAACGAATTGAAGATTATGAGCGTTGTGCCTCAGGCATTTTGGTGTTCATAAAAGCATATCGATCAGCCTGCTTTCGCCGGCTCATGTATAAAAAATGTAGTACGCACAGTGCTACAAAACGAAATCATAGCTGTGCAAAAACCTCTACCTGTGCGAAGACTCTTGGCATATGTAATGATCAGCAGTAACATACTTCGAAAATCACCAACCTTTAAAGAGTTTCTTTTATTAATTGATTCATGCTTTAATGCTTCCAATAGGCGAAAATATGCAGTTATTTATATTTATCGCAAGGTTATAGACAGCGGTGCCCCTCTTACTCCACTTAAGTAACCATCTATGAAATATTTCATTTACAGCCTACCACCAAACAAGGGCATTTTAATTCGGCAAAAATCAGACGCGCCTTCTTCATGGAGGGCACAAATGACACACACTGCTCAGTGCGGGGAAGGGGGGCAGAGGTATTGGGTTTAATACCATCTGAAATCCTTGCCAAGGCTTCATACTCAGTACTAGTGAATGCGAAGATGACATATCCACGAACGGACCAAAGAAAACAACCATGCATGCCTAAAGCTATACACTCTAAACACAGTAACCTACAAAGTAACTTTTGGACGTGAGTAACTTTTGTCACAAAGGTTACAATTGATGTTTTTTGATGTTTTCATTACGTTTTCTTTATTTTTGTGGAGCCCAAAGGTTACAACGGCCAGAAGTCAACCGTTTCAAAGGTTACGATGAAAAAATTGCCAAGTAACCTTTGCGCAGTTAACTTTTGGTCAGCACGGTAACCTATATGCGTCGTCAAGCCAGGAGATATACACATATAGAGGACGTATGCTGCTTTATGTGCGGGAATGTGCTGTTCGGATGCAATGGGGCTGCGGTTTCGACCGCAAGGGAGATGCTTTAATATGCCGGAGACATCAACGTAAGCTATCGCATGAGCCCGATACTGCTGTTTCGGGTCGCAGCCACATTGAATCGCGT
The DNA here is from genome assembly GCF_055824585.1 of Amblyomma mixtum. Taxonomy (NCBI): domain Eukaryota; kingdom Metazoa; phylum Arthropoda; class Arachnida; order Ixodida; family Ixodidae; genus Amblyomma; species Amblyomma mixtum. The sequence continues at coordinate 90,187,948 of NC_143013.1, forward strand.
CTTATCAGATATCTGTCTTCACATTTACCAAAGAAGGCTGCGAATGCAATGCAAATGCAGTATTTTGTGGCTGAATATATATGAGAACACATCTTGAATGTTCGATTCCTATCGATGAGCTTTGCAAAGAAACCCAACGTGCTACTTCTCTAAGCATGGTCTCTACCGATTTTATTGCGCGAATAAACGTTAATAAACAAATATTTCAAATTACATGTAATTTCTCGATGACTCTCATAGAGCTTATTTCTCATCTTTCTCGAACCGATACGCGATAACAACAGTCGCAATTAATAGTAAAAAAGCAGAGATATGGAAGGGCAGCACCTGGGAAGGCGACAGCGGACGTAACCGCATTTGCAGGCCGCCGAGTGCGCGATTCGACTTCTCTTCATGTGGCTCTCTACATACGCCTCCATTGTATCATTTCAGGTGGCAAATATATATCACAAATCAAAACGTAATGCTCCCACAGTACGAACGGCGGCGCCTATAAGAAACGAGTAATTGGCAAAGAACTGCTCAAAACATGGCATGACGGCCGCTCCAGTATGCGTGAGACGCGCATGCGCAGACGGCCGGCGCTTCACCCAATGAAAAGCAGCGCTTCTGTTTCAAAACGCTTGGCATCGTTGAACGCCGGCAGGCACGCCGGCAAGTCTGGACGGCGGGAAGGCTCGGACGTTGCAGCGTTGCGGAGGCTGCTTTGTTCTTGGAACCGAGAGTTGGAACCGTTCGTGAACCACGCCGTCTTTTGATGGCGTTTCTGCAGTGGTTTGTTTGGAGTAATGTCGCTAAGCAGCACGGACCTGTGGGGTACGCTGCGCGGCAGCTGCAACGAACCTCAATGTGACTGTAGACGCTACGTCGTTGTGTGCTCGACAGACAGCTCCGCGCCCAGCGCTATTCGTTGCGACTACTGCAATCACGTTCCAGGGGTTCATGGAAGAATAACGGACCTGGGTGAGTGTCCTTTTTTTTAAGATATGCACAGTAAGGACCTGCGAAGTCATTTATTTCATGCTTGTCAAAGTGCGTATTTTCTTTGTTTGCCAAAGCAGCTTCATTTCTGAGCCTCGTTGAGTCCACTTCGAAGCGAGACCTGGTTCAGTAGTTTGAGTGCCTCATTCACCTATTGCGCGGGGTTTCGTGCCTATAAGTTTGGTTATCCAGAGTATTGGTTTTAGACTATTGTTGCCGTATGTCATTTGGGGTCATTAGGTGCGATAATACGGGGGCAATCCAGCGCTAATTCTTGATCGTTTGCATGCGTGTGCGCTCGTTTTTTTTTTTTTTTGCATACGTACAAGATAGCACGCTTAAAACGCACGGCGGTACTTTTTTAATTAAGGATGCGATTTGGGCGAGTTGGCTGTGGTTTGACCAATGGCCATCCCGTGTAGAATTGCGGAAGCAACAGCGCAGCAATCGCAGCAGCGGCGCTGCGATCAGTTAGGCACTGCGATGTTCTTTGTATACCATGTTTCACTCTGGTGAGAATATCAGCCATGTTTTAAGTATGAATGGTTGCTCACTGGCTCTAATTTAACATTCCACAGATCCCACTGCCTGAAGAGTTGCAAGTGACTGCACCTCATATATATACCTGTGCTGAATGTTTACGCTGGAAGTAGTAATGAAGTGATCTCCATCAGGAACGGCAACCTAGAGCGTGCCCTCATCTTCTGCCTGTGACATATTACATAAAAAACCTCAACTATCCACCGGCATTTTCCGCCAAACTCATCCTGCTGTAGAAGATTGCCCTGCCAGACACTTCAGTGCCACGTGGACTACTGACGAACCGACTTAAGAGCTTGTTCATGCTCTTAAAAAAGAATAATTTGTTCTAATTTTCTGGAAAGATATGTGTTTCAACTGTTCACTTTCTGATATGTTTAAGTATATTTTCTACAGCTAAATTGAGCAAGTTTTTTTTTAACTGCAGTATACAAGTTGATGTACTTATGCGAGTGTTGTCAGGTTTATAGCACTGTTAATGTTACAAGTTATTGGTCACGTCATTGTGCATCTTTGTTAATGAAGTGACTGGAGGAGTCACAAAGGGATTTTGTTTATATAATCTAGGCAAGTTGTGCTGAATTTGCTGATGTTACGTACCTCTGAAAGCTGTTAGGTACATGTATATATGTGGTTGCTGTTTAGCCAAGATGTTTAGATCGATTGATTGTTGTTTACGTTTGTATGCGGCCGCATGTTTTAAAAGAACTCGTGTTATCTGCACTGCTTGGACCACCTTTCTTGATCTCTAATTGTATAGTCATTTTAATCTTGTGATAATTAGAAGTCTGATTGTGTGATTAGAAGTGTGATAATTAAGATATGTGAACAAAATATTGCCTTCTCTGATATTTTTGCCGTTTATATTTTGTGTCTGTTGTATCCCTTACACAATGACAAGTTGACTTGGCACTTGGTCTTGAATAATAGAGTTTTTATTTTGTTCTTTTTGGTATTAGAATTACAATGCCTATTTTTTAATTTCCATTACAATACGAGTGATATGCTGTAGCCAAGCTCTACTCGAAGCGAGACTTCATCTGAGCATGCTTAATTGAGTTGCTTGTTCAACGTGTTTCTGTTTGGCATGCCAACAGTAATGCTGTAATATGGGCCCATATTTCAGTGCCTTGCATGCCCATTTATTGTGATATATTTGTTTGCAAAAAGTTTGCAAAATTGGTTCCTTGAACATACCTGCATCTGTTACATTCCTTAGTTTTTTTTTAAATGTAGACAATATTTGGGAAGTTTTGTTGTTTTGTGTTTCCTGTAGTCTTGAAGATGTTGGAGTCAATGAAAAATTTGCCTATCATATGCTGGTGATTGTCATTTTTCTCCTTTTCTAAACCATTCTCTTCTTTGGCCAATTTTTGTTCTGTTCAAAGTGAAATCCAGCAGAGCTCTGTATTTCATCACCTTCAGCAAGTTGCAACGACATTTTTGCCATTTTTAGGCCAGCCATTGTGGCGCACAAAGGTTACACATTTTGGAGCACGTAACCTATGGCTAACTCAATGAAGGATACCTTTGTAAAGGTTACAGCGCTAAAAAATTTACGTAACCTATGCGTAAAAAGAAGTAACCTTTACCATTTGTAACTTTCACAAAGGTTAAAAGTGGAAAGGTTACATTGTGTAACTTTTAAATTATAGGTATACTTCAATGTGAAAATGTGCACCTTTACAAAGGTTACCTAAAGGTTACCGTGTTTAGAGTGTACTCACGAAACGCGAAAGCGCCGAACATGCTTGTTTGTTTTTCCAGAGCCGCAACTGTCATGGCGCCCGACACGTAAAGCAAGCTGACGCAGCTTCTGGACCCAAATTGTCTCAAAATAACTGAGCCTTCCATTCCTGAGAAAAACTGCCGTGCAATTGAAGGCGTATACCATTTCGACAAAGTGCTGAGGCAAACGGGGAAGGAAGCGACGGAGTGGGGAGCTAGGGATGTGGGAGAGAAGGATATCTGCTCAGAACGCCGAGGTTAGATGGGATTGGTAAGGAGCCGGTGTATTGCAGACAAGGACTCGGAGAGCAAGAGGTGCAGTGACGAAGAGTGGAGGGAAAGTCTGGCGAGACACGACGAGAGAGGAGAGGGCAGGCGAAGACGACGGCGACAGCAGAGTGAAAAAGCGAGCTTTCCGCCCGCACGTTGTTTGACTTGGACTCAAGCGAGGCGAGCGCCGGCGGTGACGAGGCTTCTCGCCTCGGCGAGGCCAGGAAACCATGGCAACGGCACTTAGCGCTCCCGAAGCCGCGCCGCGACCCGGAGCGCGAAGCCCTCGGTGCTCGTTGTCGACGACGCTTGTGTCAACAGGGACGGTGCTGGGCGAGTTCGGAAGGCTTTAGCGCGCTATCGCGACGCCAAGAAGGGACGCGAAAAGGCTGTGGGGAGAAAGGGAAAGGAGGAAAGGGGAGACAGGGGAGGCGAGAGGAAAGCATCGCGCTCGAAAGCGAGGCGCATGGTGCGTGCCACTGGCGCGTTCAAGCCTGCGTTGGCGGACTAAAAGTGTCGTCGGAAAAGGATGTCCTTGCACACAGTAGGCATGCACTCAAAACAGGGGAGATCAGGCGAGTACTACGTGGAACAACAAGATTTGGAAATAGTTTTTCGGGAGTTCGAAGGCGCCTTATAAATTGCGCTTATTAAAACTGCAAAATATGGAGCGTGCAAGCTCGAACATTGTAAAGTTCTTTCGTGAGTTAGAAACATGCCACGCTCAATAGTGATGTGCATAGCGAACTTTAAACTAGAAGCCTTACCGTATACGGTGTACCTTTGAAGAAAATCGCCGCACTCTTATTCTGGTAACCCTTACCTGAGGCGTAAAGCTTCAGCTTTGTGCAGCATTATTCTTGGAAAGTACATTGTACCTGAGACCTTTTTACGTGTTTCAGTGCAATTTTCTTTTTGACCGTCAGGTGTGGTTAACTTAGAGGTTACCTTGCAACCTTCACTTTTATCATCTGCCCTGTACCATACGCAGCATTCTTGGACAAAAATTCTGGATATTGGAATATTTGAAGGTGCTCTGTAGAAATATAGAAGGTAATGGTTCATTCTTCCGATGCGTACAAAAATATTTCTTTAAAAGATGTTTCCTTCACTCACATCGAGCAGTTAGACTCTCACAGAAAACAAATAGGGTGTTTTTGACGATGGCAAAACTTCAATGGCAAAATATGCAAGCCTGCCGAGGATACATTTGCATATATATTGACTTTTATAGTGTTTACAAGACATGAAAAATAACGTTCATAAACAATTTTCCGTTGAAAGTACATTCGTCCAGAACTGAATTTACAGGTTACGCTGTAACCTTTATTTTTACCGCCAGCTGTGAGAAACTGATAGGTTATGCCGCAGCCTTCGCATTTTACAGTCTGCGGCAGGCTCTCGTCACCACCGGGCTTAGACATTTTGCAAGTGCCGGGCAGGACGCAGAATTTGTGAGGTTCGTCTCATCACCCGGGCTCGGCGGCTGCAGTGGCTGCTCCTGAGCTCTGTTGCACGTCTCGGCGTGTCTTCGACGCTCGCCCGGCAGAGAAATGAGTCGCATTGCGCTTGTCAACACTTTCTCTAGCTTCAGAAGGCTGCCAGGTAGAGGAACTTTCGTTGCTTTAGATGCGCAATAAGTTCGGACACAACATAGTACTTTATGGTCCGCGGATACAAAATAAGCAAACAGGGCTCATGGCTTTATCACTGAACTGCCAAAATCAGTGGGTTTTTTTTATAACTGATATTGCCGTTCAATTTATTAAATTCATTACACTTTATGATTACCGAGGCGTTAAGGTGCGTAATTAGAAAATAACATTTGGGGCGATAGATGGAGAAATGGTGTGCGCCATCTCCTTTTATCCTGTACCTTGAACAAGCGTTGCATGCTCAATGAGTTCTAAAAAATAACGCAATACGCATACTGCGGTTCAGAAGCAAAAACAAATGTCCGCAGAGACACTTAAGACTGCTTACGTCGCCGCGTGCTGCGGCGTGACGTAACCCGATGCCATGCAGCTGGAATTTCTCCCTCCGCACGGCTCTGCTGCCACCGCCGAGACGCCGCCGCAGCCCTTCCCTCTGCGCGCTAGTTTCATGGAGGCAGTCGCCGTCGTACAATGGCCCGCGCTCCGCCTTAACGATATGACGCGATAGCCAATGGCTTGATAATCATATATGCAAAATTGGTCATTTTTGACGTAACATTCATAGATCCCAGGGCGTCCTCATACCACTCCTAGTGCAGAGGTGCAGCGGTTAAGTGGTGCACCACTGCCCTGCGATGGCAGATTCTGCCACCGGTGGAATTACTGCTGTCTAGGTTGCTCTTCCTGAACCTCGCGCGACGAATCATTAATTTAACCACAACCTGAGAAGACGCATGGGAGCGCCATCTTTTATGGATACCATGAAATGTTAACACACACACACACGCACGCACACACACGCCCCCCCCCCCCCCCCCCCCCCCCCCGCACACTCACACGCGCGCGCGCGCGCGGCGGTTTTTGCTCAATAGGGCAAGTAAGGCCTACCCCTTAGATAGGAAATCACTAACATAACGCTACAGGAACGGCGCCTTAAGACAATCATGTAATGTAATGCCAGAAGAACACCGTTTCTTTTTCCTTCCTTGATAGCAGTGAGCACCTTTTGTCGCGTTCCGAAAACATTTGCGTGTCTCTTGGCCGTTCCTGCGGCCAAAAATTTGATCGGCAATGTAAGCGTCCGACATGACAGCAAACTCGTAGAAAATTCTTCAGCGTTGCTGGAGGCGCACTTAGAGGTCCTAAATGTTTGGCTTCTTGTTACTGCAAGCCATGCAACGTGACCACCTCTGTACCACCTGCGCAGCGGTGATCGCTCCTTCAACCGCGGAGGGCCAGAGAAGGTGACATGGCCCGAGCTACATGTAGTGACGTGCATGTGTAGGTGTCGCTGTAGGCTCATCGCCGGCGCTGAATTTTAAAATGGCGCATGAAAATTTCAAAACTTGCTTTTAAGAGGGTGAAGGTGTAACCCTGTTTTCGTAATTATAAAAAACTGATAAGATGGTTATTCCTTAATTGTAAGGATGTTAACTATTGGAATTTAGTTAACCAGTTCAGTAATTAAAGGGCAATTGAAGTGGTTTTAGAATTCGATGGGTTTAAGGTTGCCGAATGTGCGAAATGTGCAGGTAAAGCCTGCGAAACCGTTTTGCTCTAGCATTTCAAATGGTGGCGTAATCGCCGAATAAAGTCGTCGACGGTGTTCAGGCTTCTCTGAAGTGCACAGCGGCGGGCAGAGGCCCCGATAATGACGTCACGTATGACGGCACTGCGTTTCCAGCAAAGAAACGGTTATTCCATGAAAGAAAACCGACGCAATCGAAGGTGAAGCTTACGATGCATTGTTCGGCGCCACCTGACGACACACAGCAGCATGCAGGCGTAAGCAGCGGACATCTGAAATTTCGGCAACAAATGACGTCACTGCCGAGTTTCCTCGCACTCCTCCAGCGTAGTGAGGAGCAGCCTAAACATTGTCGTGGTTTTATGTATGTCACCGTTTTAAATGTTAGTGCAAAAATACCTTGCATGCTTGATAAATTCGAATTTTTGAATAACCTCGAATTCTCAAAAAACCGTTTCAGTTTCCCTTTAACACGATTCACTTCTAACATCGACTAACAGGGATATTAAAATGGCTAAAAGCCAACGGTATGCTTCAAGAAGCCTACTTCTAAGAAAATATATGACGCGGGTGAGCAGGGAACCTTCGCATCGTGCTTCCTCCGCAGTTATGAGGTGCACACAGCGTCACAAGGCAACAACTTAAGCAGGAAACCGCGAATTTCCCTGAAGTATATACAGACGAGGAACATACTTCTTTTATAATTGCACGAATTCTACACGACCGCATTCGAGAAAAAAAGTATAAAAGTTCAAACATTCTCAAAGTACTGCCGTGCCTTAAATTCATCGGCCTCCACTAACGTTCACCGGTGTATTACGCTCGGCAAACATGGGATGCGTTTGACCTACAGACACCAGGACCACCAAAATGGGCCAAATTAACACATTTTAAATAGAGACATTATCTCTGCTTCCTCAGACTGGGACATACACCGCTAGCAGTGTTTCTGAGCTAGTCCTGAGAAAATCTAACGTCTACCACAGTGTAAAAAAGTAATACTCTAAAAAGTGGTGCCACCTCAGACAAGTGGGCGAGTGGTTACAACATTTCTGCGGGTGCAAACGAAATCACGAAAGAAAAGCGCCATGGAAAAAAGAAAAGAAAAAGAAGCGTTAAGTTTCGGCTAATCGAAAACCGAAAACGGGACGCGTCATTTCACTTACTGCTGCGTGACCCATGCACCCGCATTTGCGCGTTGCCAAACAAACCGCGCTTAAGCAAATAACGAACGCGCTTGAGCTCTCACGCGGGTGGCGCTTTCACTCCCGTCGCCAGCCTGTGGTAGTCTAAACAAGCACAAGAGTAAAAGTGGACAAACATAGGTGGCTCCGGGAGGATGCCTATGCCAATTTCGGGCGCTGAAAATTAGCTGAACTAATCTGCACGCACAATTTCCAGCTGCATATACAACGCGACCCCTTTCCCTTCTTGCTGCTCCCTTGTCGTCACAGCGTTTTCTTTTTTTTTTTGTTCAATAGAATGCAGCGTAAACATAGGCAAGTTGACGTGCTCGTTTGTCTCTCTGAAAAATTTAGGAAGCATGTCCCGCGAAGTCGCATTTCGCTTGAATATTAAGGCGAAAGCCTTTAATGCCTCATCGTTGTCGACAGAAGGTTGTCAGCAGAGGTGTCACGCTTTTCGGTTGGTCGAAATGGTTATGACATCAGAGTGCGCGGATTGGAAGTAATGAGGTCACCCACGGATGCCTGACGCCCCCTTTTGGAGCACATGGAAACTAATGAAATAGTTGTCGTCCGCTCCTACAGGGGGCGTAAGGCATCCGTGGGTGACCTCATTACATACCCCATTACTGCGAACAGAGCCATCTATACAACCGAACTCATCAAAGCAGAGAGAGATAGTCGTGCTAAAGAAGCACTCAAAGTCGGCAGTCGTTGTGTGTAGTTGTAATGTGTAGTCTAAGTGTGTAGTCAAATAAAGCACTTGTACAGCACAAAGAGTCTCGCAGTCAATTCCAAACAGTGCGCAAGGAAAGGCTTTCGCCTTGCAGCACTTTAGAGAACCAAAGTGCCCCTGATTTTTTTTTGGTGTTTCTAACCTTGTATTCTGCTTGTCCTCGCTGTTCGAATTTATTCGGATCTCTTTCAAAACTGGTTGACTTAGCACATGATACAATAATTATTGTGCCTGTTGTCATTGTGTAAGATTAACTGTTTTTCTTTAGATAGCGATCCGCACTGAAGCATTTACTGATCGCTGCGGCAGAGCAAAACAATATCAAAACGTAGCCAACAAGGAAGCTCATAAAAGTTTAGCCCGCTCCGGGCGAAAATCAAAACGCCAGTGATGACCTCTTCCCTCGATCCTTTACTTAATACCACTTCTGGGCTATAGTTTCATTTGCTTTCATTTTATTCCTTTACGCCCCTTCGTTTCATGAGGAATAACATTATTTCCGGCTGACCTCTAACCCTTATTCAAAAATACAATTTTCCTGTCTCATAATCAATCTCATGTCTGTCTCATAAGCATTCCGAAAAAGAACCGTCCTTTTTTTTGTCTTCTTATGCTAGTCTCATAGAGTAGATAACAAAACACTGGGCAGTTTTATCCACCCTCCCCAAGAAATGTTTATGTTGTCAAAAGTTAACTTATTATGCTCGCGATGGTTAGGAATACAATTCGATACAATTAAGACTTCGGACCGATTATGCAATGGTAGAGAAATTAATGATAAATGCGGTGTCCCAGCTAATTGTTTTGTTTGGTCTTTTGGAGTTAAACGCCTGAAAGCGACTCCGGCTATGAGCGACGCCGTACTCAAGGGCCCCGGATGATTTCGAACGCCTGGGGTTCTTAACGCACACTGACATCGCCCGTACATAGGCCTCTAGCATTTCGCCTCCATCTAAATGTGGCCGCCGCAGCCGGCCACCTGTGTGTTTCGGATTAACAGCCGGGCGCCATAACCGCTGAGCCATACCACGGCGGCTCTCCAGCTAAATTTAACCAAGTGTAAAATATGCGGAATGTCCAATGGGAGTGAAATCAACTGAGTGCTGAAACGAACGGAGGAGTCGTACAGCCAAGTCTGCACCGCTTGTTTTTATTTTTCAAAGTTATTTAAATAATATAAACTAATATAAGTAATTAACTTTTTAAATACTGCCTTCAAGAAAAAATATCAGTTCACAAGTTGTTTTTCGTCTTGCACAGATCGTCTCGAACGACAGCAGGCGAAATCGTTTACACGAAGGTAAAGTTTACGATGTTATTTCTTACCGGCCCAAGAAGAAAGCTCCACAACAAGTTAGCACTTGCTGGCGCATATCATACAGCCTCTGTAAACACGAAGCTGCCTCTAGGGAGACCTCTGGAGGTGGGCCAATTTCGTTATGAAGAGGAGCTAAAGTATAACACCGCTATCGCGTGGCAGTTGTAATTTGCGGACTTTCTTTTAGGCCAGTAGAAAGGTTTGGTTTGATTTGGTTTGGTTTGGTTTATGGGGTTTAATGTCCCAAAGCGACTCAGGTTATGGAGACGCCGTAGTGGAGGGCTCCGGAAATTTAGACCACTTGGGATTCTTTAACGTGCACCGACATCGCACAGTACACGGGCCTCTAGAATTTCTCCTCCTAAGAAATTCAACCGACGCGGCCGGGATCGAGCCCGCGTCTTTCGGGTCAGCAGCCAAGCACCATAACCACTGAGCGACCGCGGCGGCAGGCCAGTAGAAAGATCTACGTAAACAGCACCTTGTTGTAAATACTTTAGTGTGCTCTTCTTCAACACGATCTAAAACTTGCGCATCGACACTTTCTTCCGGGGCCAACTCTGCTTCTCACTTCCGTACATAAACTTCTCACAGACACCCTTCGCCTTCTTTCTTTCTTTCTTTCTTTCTTTCTTTCTTTCTTTCTTTCTTTCTTTCTTTCTTTCTTTCTTTCTTTCTTTCTTTCTTTCTTTCTTTCTTCCTTTCTTTCTTTCTTTCTTTCTTTCCTTCTTTCCTTCTTTCTTTCTTTCTTTCTTTCTTTCCTTCTTTCTTTCTTTCTTTCTTTCTTTCCTTCTTTCTCTCTTTCTTTCTTTCTTTCTTTCTTCCTTTCTTTCCTACTTTCTTTCTTTCTTTCCTTCTTCCTTTCTTCCTTTCTTTCTTTCTTTCTTTCATTTTATTTTCTCACAACAGAGAAAAAAGGAGCAGGAGCTAAAGGCTCATAGCCTGACAGAGGCTCCTGCCCCAGGTAGCACAATTCGGCATTTCAGTGCACACTTAATAAAAAGAAAAGACAGACAGGGAAAGAGCTCTCAATTACAAAAAACACATTTGAACATATAAATATTTCAACACATAAAAGTGCACATATATATACGGGATTAGACAACACTTAGTAGAATTTAAGGAAAAAAAGAAACGCTAAATGCACATCTCGGCACTCTGCAACAACTCATGTAATTGCAAACACACACACTCAGATTACATACACATAGCACACCGTACACTGACAATATATACACACCTTGATTACACCGGAAATTAATGAATGCAACAATGTCTTATTGAAGAAAAGAAATGGTTTTTTTTAACAAATACGATTTGACACATTTCTTAAACTCCGGTTTTTCGAATTTAATTTCTTCTCCTATGTAATTCAGCAAATAAGGAACTTGGAAATGTAAGATCTGTCTGCCATAATTGGTCCTAGTGAGCGGTATTCTTCTTGTGTGTTTACGTAAGGTGTATTTTGGTTCTTGGAGGTTTGCTTCAGAGAGGTACAATTTATTGTTTTTTATGCATTGTAATAACTTCAAATAATATATTTGCGCAGCTGGAAGCATTTCATGTTTAATAAATAGCTTGTCTGTTGGAAGATCAGATGGTTTTCCTTGATAATTTTCAAATATTCGCAACACCTTTTTTTGGAGGATCGTTAGTTTGTTATAGTTATGAGCTGTAGTAGTACCCCACACTAGACTACAATATGATAACTTGGAGAGGAAAAGAGAGGAATACAATGTTTTCTTCAACCACAAAGGAATGAGCTTACCAATTTTATACATACAGCCCACGGTTTTTCCTAACTCTGCAGCTAATTTATTCACATGCGTGTTCCAGGACATATCGTTTTGAAACCATACGCCTAAGAACTTTTGAACTGTCACCTCATGCAGTCGCGTATTACGAAATAATATTACAATATTTTCAAAAGACTGTTTATTTATAGGTTTAAATATCACATATTTGGTTTTACTTACATTTAACTGTAACTTATTTGTGTCCAACCAGTAAGAGAGGTTTTCTAAGTAATCATTTACTGTTTTATCTAAGTGAGGCAGTGACGCATTTGAAAAGAATAGGTTAGTGTCATCTGCATACATGACTATTCGAGGTGAAGAAGGTATTAATGGAAGATCATTTATGTACAGATTAAATAACAAAGGCCCTAGTATCGATCCTTGAGGAATACCATTTAAAATTGCTGATCGTGGCGAGGACAGTTTGTTGAAAGAAACATATTGATACCGTTTGGTCAAGTAGCTCTCTAAGAGTTTGTGCGCATTCCCCCGTATTCCATACCTCTGCAGTTTACATAAAAGAATGTCATGATTAACGGAGTCGAATGCTTTACGAAGATCTAGAAATAAGCCTATTGTGTATAAACGATTTTCGATGTTCTTTATTATTTCTTGCTTGACGTTGAGTAGTCCGAGTTCACATGATTTGTTCTTCTGGAAACCGTACTGAGCATCGCTCATTATACTGTATTTATCTATGAAGCTTATTAATCTTAAATTTATGATAGTTTCGAACACTTTTGAAAAAATTGGGAGGACAGATATGGGCCTGAAGTTATTTACTGAGCTATCATTCCCACCTTTATGAATAGGACATACTCTAGCTATCTTAAGGCTTTCGGGAAATATTTCTGTCTCAAGCATACAATTGATAATGTGAGTTAAAACTGGTGAAATAATGTCGGATACATGTTTGATGGGGACAGCTTTTATATCATCAAAACCAGAGGCAGAATCATTTTTTAGTTTATCAATAATTTTGCTGACTTCATGAGGAGAGGTAGGGGACAATATAAGCGAGTTTACCACGCTTTCTCTCGGCGGGACAGTAGAAAGAGTATGCTGATGGAGGCTGCAAACATAATTTCCAGAACTGATAAAATGTTCATTCAGCGCTACCAATGAATCTTTAACATTCAGACTATGGTCATTTTGAGTAACACTCAATGTGTGTTCCTGCCCATTTTTACCAGTTAAGTTTCTCATTTCATGCCAAATTTTCCTGGGATCATTAAAAATACGCGTAAATAGTTCCTCATAGTATTTAAGTTTGGCCGTTTTTATTTCCATATTAACCTTATTGCGAAATTTCTTGTACCGAACAAGTTCACTCGCATCGCGACTCTTTATAAATGAATGAAACATTTTATTCCTCTCTTGTATTTTCTTGTACAGTGTGACATTTATCCATGGTTTCCTTACTCTTTTATGCTGGCTAGCCGTTGTTTGCACAGGGAAAGCTCTTTCGTAGCACGTAATAAAATAACTAAAAAATTTATTGTAAGCATCATTTGGGTTTGTCTCATTTATTACCGATACCCAATTAACATTTTCAATAAGGATGCGAAAATGTTCCAGTGAACTTGAATTTATGCGGCGGTAATAATAAACACCCCTTCTACTTATGCTATTATGGTGCGGAATGAAGAAAAAAAATGGTAAATGGTCACTAATGTCTACAGACATAACGCCGGCTGACGAGTTTGGGGGATGTACATTTGTGATACACAAGTCTATCAGAGTGGAACTATGCTGGGTGTTACGTGTGGGTATAGTGATACCGTTTGAACATGCGTAAGAGTTTATTAAGAGGTTAAGCTGCCTTGAACACGTGTCGTCGATCAACATATCTATATTCATGTCACCTAGAATTGCAAACGCTTTGCCGGAGTTATTCAGATACGTCAACAGGTCCTCAAGAAAAGAAAAGAACTGGATTTTGCTCCCGCATGGCGGTCTGTACAACACTGCGGCTAAGGTACGGTTTAAGCGAAGTAGGAGGCATTCTACATTCTGATTTATCAGGTAAAATTCAGGGATGACTTCGTGTTTTATAGTCCTTCTTACATATGCTGCCACGCCACAGGTATTCACAACGCTCAGTTCACTCCTACGAGTCCAGTGTGAAGTCCTCTCTTTGAAATGCTGCGTAGGGATTGTGCACATTTGTGAACTACCTAAAAACAGTCAATTACTAAGGATCTGTATAGTGACTACGTATGTATTTGTTCGCAATGCTGCAATGAATGACATCAAAGTTAAAAAAAAATCACATGCGAATGTAGCCGGTTTTGAAGGTTAAGCAAAATGCAATTGCTATTTTAGTAACGCACACACTTGGGGCTCCTGTTCACAAAGATTACGAAGCTCGGGTTTTCGGTATGTGCTTAATAATTAAAGCAGGAACATTAGTGCTTCATGCGAAAAACTGTCTAGGATGGCATGTGAGAGAAGCCAACAGCCACAGAAACCAAGGGGTACAGGGGATATTTAATTAATTTATTTATTTTGTGGTGTTGATCAATTTATAATATTATTGAATCTGTTACCGCTTAATGCTAATTGTTTAGAAAAGCAGAAGAAAAAACAACGACATGCCGCCGGTGGGATCCGAACCCACGACCTCCGAATTACGCGTCCGGCGCTCTACCGCTGAGCTACGGCGACGTCTGTCAAATCTTCTGCTTTCGGGGGTATATATGTTTACAAATAGCCTATCCTTGGGAGTGTTCACCAGCGCCACCCACGTTCTTAAGCGGCGGACGTGGCACTCCCTGGGTTACCGCTGGTGTGACGTAGAACGTCATCGAACGGCGAGGGTGGAAGCTGCGTGAGAGCTCTCCTATGCTTCCTATGGCGTCAAGGCTGCCAGAACCGAGGCCCTCGCTAAGCAATTAAGCAAACAAGAGAAGGGGAATGAGGGGCTCGTTATAGATATGAGAGAAGCCTTGAAAAACAGATAGCGATAAATGCAAACATTGATGCTGCTTACGCCACACTGTTCACTCTTTCACTCACGATACGAACTCAGAAAGCAGAAAATGCTTCATAAGAACAAAATTCCAGCAGAAAACAGAGGGCCTCTGATCACGGGGTCCAAGTGATGGTAGCGATGGAGGCCGCTGAACCGTCTCGGAAGCTGGATCATAGCACTGTTCCGTTACGCTTGTGCATGGTTGCTAGTTTACGGTGGCAAGCTACCGTTACGAACATTGTCACTGTCTTTACATGCCATGCGAAAACTTCTTGAACAAGTAAAACCACTCATAAGCTGGTGAGTCTGTGAGCAGTAAGCGCTAGACGAAGCTTGACGAAATAGTGGAGTGTCGCGGTCCGCTACCGGAATTTGTTTAACGTAGTGAAGCCAAGCTTCAAAACTTGCACGACACCGTTGTCTCATCCCGCTCTTGGCTGCCTAATACTGTTAATTTTCTCTTTTCTATCGATTGCAACTCGTACTCAGGAGCCAGCAAGCTATGGGTATCTGAGAGGTGCTAACCTTTTTCGGTTAAAACCAAATTTTAAAGAATTATTTCGGTGTATGCTTACTGTTCGTTTTTCTTTAAATCGAAAACTCCAACCTCTAGCAAGTGCACCTTTGTTGGGGAAAATTTTAGAAAAGTGGAAAACTGTAAGGTACTGTTATGGAAATATTGAAAGTAATGGTCGAATCTTCTGGTAGGTAGCCATATCTTTCTTTTAAAGTATTTGCATCTATCGCATTAAAAAGTTAAGACTGCCATAGAAAACCTATGGGAAACACATTTGGTGACACCAAAACGTTAATAGGAAAAAAAATGTATGACTACCTTCAGGTGATCTGCGGATGTATTGATTTTTATATTTAAATCTTGCATTATCTAAAAAAATTGAGTTCGCAAACGGTTTCCCGCTCAAAATTGCTTTTGTCCAGAATGGCTGGGTATGGATATAACAGATTTACAGAGGCACTTGGTGAAAAAGCACCTTCCTTCATATGACTTAAGATATAAAAAATTAAGCTTATTTTAAAAACAGACCCTCACGCGGAGAGTTTGTAGTGCAGAAACAAAACATAAACCTGAAATTTTTCCTTTAGGACTGTTAGGACGTGCTGATTTCTTTAAATTCGACGTTTTTGTCTAGTTCCCTTTCAAAAAATTATACTACCAGGCATGAGACTTTATAATGTGATTGACGAAATGAAGCAGTTTTTGAAGACTTTAAATTAGGACACCCTGCCCTGACCATCTCATGATGCCGCAGCCTAGCATGCAGACAGGAATAATTACAGATCCTGTAACGGGCTGCCTAAACAATAACATTACTCCGAGTGCAGAATATGATAGCTTGCAATGCTGCCAGATGATTGGCATTTTCAAATTCAGTGCCAGCAGCTTTTAGATGCCTCCATAGACTAAAGTATTCCGACCGAAAGTACCCTGTATCAGACTGTGAGTTTCCAAATATAAACACTGAGGTCATTGTAATTTCTAATAAGTCTGTTTAAAAAGTTCAGCGTCTGCGTCGTGGTCACTGGCCAGGACATTGAAATTCGGCCACAAGGGTGGGATCCGGTCATTCTAATATATAGTGCCCTCAAGCCGAACGCTATGAATCAGAAAGACATCCCGCTCCTATACCGCCGGAAAGGCACTCGTACAATACATTGGCCTTGTAGGACGCTGAGAGGACGTTGGCCTTTGAAGGTTTGAGAAGGATGGTTGTATAGGCAATGAAATCTGCAGCAACCTGCAATGGGCTTCCGCAGCGTGGCCTGCAAATTCCTTTAAATCACAGAAGCTTTTCCAGGCCGGCCCATCTCTGGGTCATGTTCACTATCTTTCCGAATGCAGGTCTCGTCGAAGAATACGTGTCGTCATACGCTGGATTTCTTCTCTCCAAAAAATATCCTCATATACAGCTTTTCAGTTTAGAAACTTTCCAGGAAGGATGAATATTTTACTACAAGGATGTATGCCAAGTATCGTACACTCTTAACAAGAATCCGCCTATATGGGAGTAAAGAGAAAGTAAGCTGTTTTCTAGCGCACACCCCATTATTAAAAGGTGTGCACTGCAGGACAACTTACTGCCTTTTTACTCTTTTCTGCTCAGAGTGCATGAAAGTGCTACCATTCTTGGGATATAAAGGGCGTGCTCATGAGAGTATCACTACAACAATAATCATGAGGTGACATGGCCACGCGCGGGTCTTCGTACTTGAAGGAGATAGGACGGAATAGTAAGAAGAAGGGGCAACTAGGCACTTGGCAAAAGAAGGCTTTATGCCACACGGAAAGCAAGATTGTGGCCAGCATTTCAACAAGCTCCACACACGGCGAAAGAGATGATGGATGAGATACGGGAACCGATAAGAGCGAATGATGAGGTATTCAACTAGTGCAAACGGAGGGAAACGTCCTCACCGTCCTTGTTCATGCTGGCCTCGAAGCAGCGCCGCAGGCGGCAGGCCCGGCACTGGTTCCGGTGCGTCTTGTCGATGGGGCACTTGCCCTTGAGCTCGCCCTGGGCCTTGCACGTGTACACCCGGTTGCGGTGGATGCTGCGCTTGAAGAAGCCCGAACAGCCTGCGCCAACAAAGCATGCAACGGGGGCTCTAAAGGTGAAAACTCTCATTTATTTATAGCACCCATGCGCACTCCAGCGTTGCATGCACCGCATTTGTACTCTCGAACCAGTATGCGTCGAACGCGGATACAAGAAATTATTTCAACACTTTCTTATAAATACGCAGAAATTTTACTTTGTGTTAATCGAAATGGTATTATCGAATACCGCAGCCCTGAACTCAGCCCACACAGGTGACGTTGGCAGGCTTTGCCGCACTTTACTAAAGCCTGGCGGTGATGCGGTGAGTGTCAGTGGCATGGTTCGCAACTTTATTTTGCACGCCCCGACACCGGTACAGAAGTTAGTGCGGTGTAGGCTTGTTAGCCAAGTGGACTGCAAGCATTCGCGCCAGTCGCGGCTCTCCCATTTACTACTGCTCCGCCGACAACACCATGACAGTGGCGTGCACGGCTGTGACCTATCAACATACGGCGGTGCTTTCAGGTGTGCGCATTCTCCGCACGATACTCTTGTCGGGAAGAGAAGCCACTCTAATTCATGCTATAGTCGAGGGTTTGACGGCATACACTCTAAAAAAAAAGGTAGTTGAGGTTACTACATTTTGGGGTAGTAACGACCCCTTACAAAAATGACTTTTGAGCTTCAGTTGACGCCTTGTTGAGCTCCTGTTGAATCAACTGGAAGCCCACATGAACTCAATGTATGTTGAGCCTACTCAACACCTGCTACACGGAATTTTTGTTGAGCGCAGTCAAAAGATTTACTGTTGAGCAATTTCTGTTGAACTTAAGTTGAATCATCTCAAGGCAGCCGTTTCTAAGCCTAACTAAATGAAATCATTTCGACATGCATCGTGTAAACAGAACCTGATCACATTACACATATTAAGAACGCACGCAGCACCCGTTAAAACTCTCATAAACCGCTCAAAGTCATTTTCTTGCATAGAAAAAAGTACAATATGCTCATTCAGGCATACCTACTTTGGATGATTCGTATGTGCTCTCATAAAAAAGGGCGCTTATTTATGCTTTATTTAAGTTGTTTATGAATGAATCAAGGTTGTCAAATAATAGACCGTTGCATATAAACTTCATTACTTCTACTACACATAAAATAAATAAATATGAATAGTAGTAACTGACATAACTTTGCTGATCGGCAGTCTACAACTTGCGCAGGTCCGGACACCCCTGAGTAGGACTATATAAGGGCGAAGCCGAGGTTGCACTTAAGATCGTAAGATGAACTCTCTCAGTTCTTTCTATAGCCTCGTGTGCAGTACTGTCCCATGCTCTTTATCTGATGGATGTGTAGGGCTAAGGTGTATGTATGTATATATATATATATATATATATATATATATATATATATATTGATATACATACCTGTTTGTGCGTATGTGTGGAGCACTACGTCACAGGGGATGAGCGGCTTCACGTTAACGAGAAATTGCAGCAATAAATATCAATATACCGCCGAAAATTGCATTGGTAGTCGGTCCATCTGGCGCAATACGAATGTATTCCCAGGATTTTTTTGCTTTTTTACCCCAGCCAAGATTCAGAATGGCGTGTTGATTCACTCCCGTAATTCCAACATGAATTCAACATGAACGCAAAGCAGAAATTTCATTGAGAATGCTCAACTCTAGCACAGTGGCCACTTTTCCAATGAGTTTCAACTCGGCCCCAACAATTCACCAACACTAGCCCATCCTGGTCACAACAAAAATTCAACATACCGTGTTGAGTCTGCTCATGAGAACTTCAACACTGTCTCAAGAAGCATTTTTGTAAGGGACTGTCACATATATGACTACCTAGGTAGTAACTGTACGTAGTAACTGCAAGGTAGTAACATTTACTACCTCTCAGTAACTGTACGTAGTAACTGCGAGGTAGTAACATTTACTACCTCTCGAGAGAAAACACCTTAAGAAATAATCTAATGACTTTTGACATTAGAATCTTATGCATATAAGATAGTAATAGTGCACAATAAGAGCC
The DNA here is from genome assembly GCF_055824585.1 of Amblyomma mixtum. Classification (NCBI taxonomy): domain Eukaryota; kingdom Metazoa; phylum Arthropoda; class Arachnida; order Ixodida; family Ixodidae; genus Amblyomma; species Amblyomma mixtum. The sequence continues at coordinate 90,207,267 of NC_143013.1, forward strand.
AAAATAAAAAAAAAACGAGCAAAAACAAAAATGAAAAAAAAACACCTGCTTTCAGGAGGATTCGAACCGCTGACCTTTGACTTTCTATCGTCAAGCTGTTTCTAACCTGTTTCTATACTTTTTATCCCACCACGCTAACCACTACGCCACGCCACCAGATGTTAACTTGTCAACCTATGTGCCGTGATATGTGCAGCCACAGTTGTTTCTTGTTCTTTTCATTGCGTGTAAATGTAGCAGCAGCATCTACATTCTCGCACGGGACAACAATGCTGTTGAGAAGGACCTTTCAGTGGCTGATGGCCAATGACATAAGGAAATCTTCTGTGTTAACGAAAAAGAGTCTCTGCTGAGTTTTTATTGTCGAAAGACATGAATACCTGACTTCGTGGTGACTTTCTAATGTGTCACAAGGAGTGCATGAACATGACATCAGAAACTCAACGCCCATTTTTGTGCATCTTGTAGTAAACCAGAAGGAAAAATGAGCACAAGTCAGGCACAATAGCTTGGGGTTGGTGAAAAAGTGCAATTAAGAAATCAAACTAAAGAATGGAACTCATACGCGCTGCGTATATTGTATTGAAAACAAAAAACAGCACTGGAAATTTTGTTAGATTTGCTGCCAATTAGGAAACCCTTTTCATTATATAAAAACATGGGGCATTGAGTAGCAATGTCACCGGGAATGTTAGTATACGTACATGTGCATATTCCGATCATCCATTTCCAGATCAAGGTAGTAATGGATACTACCAGGGTTATAATGAGGTAGTACAAGTGTAGTAACTGCTAAAAAACGTAGTAACAGCAGAAGTTACTACCTTGTTACTACTTAATTTTCTTTCGAGGTAGTAACAAGGTCGTAGCAACATAGTACATAGGTAGTAAGGGTTAAAAAAAGGTTGTAACAGCAGCCGTTACTACGTTTTCACTACCTTTTTTTCTAAGAGTGTACCGTCTGGTCAGGAATCATAGTGATCAGGATTGCTGGTCACTGGCCAAAGTCAATAAAGATGGAAAGACGTTTCGGGAGCGCTACGGCTCCCTTGTTCACAACAATAGTGAACAAGGGAGCCGTAGCGCTCCCGAAACGTCTTTCCATCTTTATTGACTTTGGCCAGTGACCAGCAATCCTGATCACTCTAATTCATGCTCTGCCGTCTTTGTGTTCTTGTGGTGTACTGCAGGGAATTGGAAATTTTGGTTATAATCCTCACACTCGCGGTCCTCGACGTGTTCGCGTTAAAGAACTCCGGCTGTCTTTGGCAGCACGTCTGCTACTACAGCCCAATTTGCTTGTGATTTGCTACAGGTATGGATCGTTTAGAAATTGTTAATGGTATCCGATGGAATTTTTAAACGTTGAAATTTGCCTTCGGGCTGCAAGACAAGCTGTAGTGCAGGCCTCTAAGCCAATTCTAACACATGGGGTCCTTTTCCTAGCCCCCAAAATTTGCGCACATGAATGATCATATTTATAACTATCTTTCCTTCAACCAGATGGGGCAGCAACGACCAAAATTGAGCCGACGCTCTAGGAGTCGAACCCTATTGCCAGTGAGGCACCGTTGGTGACAAACTAAAAATTGTTCTATTGCATAGTGTATGCTCTCACTGCAGTTACAGCAAAGTGTCATTTTGAATAGCCGTGCTTTGTTCCACGTTTTTTTGTGATATCACTCGTCACAGTGAATAAAAAGCGTTACCAATGCTGCGGAGTACATTTATTGCTGGATGCACACTTTGAGTGCGAGTTAGTGGCGATCCTTTCGCATGTAAAATGCATACATTGCCATTGGCAACATACGCACCGTTGCCCGCCGCATCAAATAACAGGCGAAAAATTATACCTACCGTCGCAGCTGTATATTCCGTAGTGCTTTCCTGAACTCCTGTCGCCACAGACTCTACAAGGAATGTCCAGGAGGCGATCCCCTGCGATGCGAACGAGGGATAAAGAAAGGGAACAGCACGGTGAAAAAGACCAACTTACCGCATTACCCTGAATAAAGGAAAGCATCGGCTTTAAGCTGCCTATATCTTAATGTTATTTGTATTCATAAGGCCGACTGTCAGAACTCCACTGATAGATGCTTCGAGTTTCCCATTTTCGAAGTTCATTTTTTTATTGCAAAATACCATCCCATAAACATACAATACCAAGCAGCGAGCAGAATTGCCACAGGCTGCCAGATCATGGAGAAGGCAAACGTAGCAGGGGGCGGCAGAAAGTTAGGTGGGCGGATTAGATTAAGAAGTTTGGGGGGATACGGTGACCGCAACTGGCGAAGGACAGGGTTGATTGGAGTGATGTGGGAGAGTCCTTTGTCCTGCAGTGGGTGTAGTGAGGCTGGTGATTTCAGATCATGTATACTAGATATATTTTATCAATGGCGAGAGCAAATTAAAAAATGCTAATATTTCAACCCAGGAAAATCATAGCGTCCTACAATACGCACAGTATAAATGTAAATTGGGTATACAGTGAATGAGAAAAGTCTATGCAGAGCGTTCTCTGTAAACGAAGCCGACAGGTATATTATTAACTTCCGGCAGGAGACCACACTTGTGTGGTCGAAGTCAAAATCTTGTCTCTCTCCTTCAGAATAGCAGTCTCCAGCCTGCAGCTAATAATAGAGGTGTCGGCTTCGTTTACAGGGCACGTGGTCCGGCTACTTTTGTCCCCGACTGTACATCTACGAGAGTTCAGATACGGATATAGGTGGCTCGATTTTTTTCCCAATATCAGCGTTTAACAAAAGTGGCACTGGAGGGGGGAACCGAACCGCAGAATTTCTTTTGAAGCTCATAACGTCCAGCGCTTTAGAAAAGCACAAAGGATAAAACAGTACATAATGTAGGTCACCGATAGTCCCGTCAAGTTGTGTTCTGTTCTCTCCGTCGTGTTCTTATAAAGCCCTGGACGTTATGCATTCAAGGCAACATTTCCAGCTAGCCCAAGTTCCTGCCTTAGTAAGTTTCCTGTGGAGAGCTGGACGCGCTATGCTTCCACTACCTCTGTATTTCTTCAAAGGTTGCCGACACCTCTGGACCGCCCTGATTGCTTGCTCCTCCTGAATTTATGTGTTTGACTTCCAGGATTATGAGAGAGCGTACTTGGGAGGGGGTTACGGTGGGACCTAATTAATGCGATCTTGTTATGAAGCCGCCAGGCTATGCACGGTTTCGACAGAAATTCCTCGATATGGCATTGAAAAAAAAAGCCAACATATAAGCCAATCTAGAGGAATTAGTACGGACTTCCGCCGGAATTGCAAAGAAAATCTTTTTTTCAGCATCCTGGATCACCATCGCTGCAGCTCACATGAAGCTGAAAGGCCACACCCTGCCCAGCGCAATAACCGGAACTTGCGCGCCCTGACGTGCTCCCTGCTGGACATCCAGCATGAGACCAAACAAAACACAATGGGATAAAATGCCGTCGTGTAGTCTTCACTGCTTTGTTCTGCATCACACATTTAATGCGTAATACATTTAAAGGCTGCTCTCCCGAGACTTTCTTTCTGAGTTTACCTCAAAAACGCAAAAAGTGTCCCCCCCCCCCTCCCCCCCATTGTTTTTCACTTGTTGTTTAGAGGCAGTGCTGCCCAGGTAGGAAAGCTATACGGATATATGAACCCAGTATGACGGCGAAGCCATCTGGCTTAAAACAAGTGTCATAAAAAACTAACGCCTTAGTGCTGCCGCCTCCCAAGTTGCCCTGTAGAAATAATTATAGATTACTCTTTTGCAAAGCTCAAGGGGATAATAATTCTGCGTTGCTGCAAACGCCCTCTTGTGTTCTTTCTCTGTCCATACTACATAATTATCCAAGTGAAAGTGATAGCGCCCCCTGCAGAAACTAGGCCTCGTCTCACCAAAGCGCAGGTGTAGCATCAGCTCGAGTCATGGCTCGAGTTTCCCGCCAATGGCGGCTCCGCAGCGGCCGGCGCAAAAGGGTGTGTCCGCTGCCCGCGCGGGGACACGCCTTCGTTGACTTCCCGCCTTCGCCAGTGGCCGTCGCCTGAGCGACCGGTGCCGCCGTCCGGGCGAGGGCGGGAAGTCAGCAAGTGAGCGACGGGGACTCTCCGTGAACAAAGAACAACGCGCTGGGCAGGACGGAGGGGTGGGCAACGCCTGCGGCTGCCCCACCCACCGTGCGGCTGCTGCTGCCAATGCGCGGACTCCCGTTTCTTCCCCGTTAAGGCCGATTCACACGACGGACTGTTCGCCCGCGGCCCGCGCACTACGTGTGCATGCGTCAGCACTTTGAGAGGCGCGCTGGATGCATGGATGGATGGCGGCCGACAGCGCGCCCCTCAATGTGCTGACGCATGCACACGTAGTGCGCGGGCCGCGGGCGAACGGTCCGTCGTGTGAATCGGCCTTTACCGCCGCACTATGGGACGCACCGAAATGGACGAGTCAAGAATGCCGCCATTTCATGGACACTCGGTTATACAGACAGCATACTCTTTTGCTGCACAAAGAAAGTGCAAGTGGCTGGGGAATTCCCATGGCCGACCGAATGCGTTCCTAACGGCTTCGCGGATGACAAGCGTTGGCTGTGTCTCATTCTCTTTTACGACAGTACCTGCATCTGCGACACTCAAAAGGAATCCGTAATTGCCTATCGGCAGTGCCCTGCAGTAGATTGTTTTGCGGACAGGCGAGGCAAAGCATGGCCAACGCAACGAGTAAGGAGGCAGAGTAACGCCAGCTTAGGAATGAAGTCAAGGAGAGGGGAATGAAGTTTGACACAGGAAGGGGGGGGGGGGGGAAGCGCTGCCAAAGCTATGGAAGCGGTCGACTACGCGGCCACGCGCATGTGCCTCGCTATACCTTACTCGCCTCCGGATGCGGCGCGCATTCGCAATCACGTGAACAGCCCGTGCACGTCACCCCTCTTTCTCATCTCGAGTAGTCATGGTTATTAATGTGGCGTTGGTGCGGGGCGTGGGAGCCCCGCATGCGAGGAACCTCTCAAGGCAGTTGCTGGGTGGAGACTGGTGGTTTATTACTGTAGAGAGAGAGAGAGAGGGAGGGCGAGTGTACAAGAAAGCACTTTCGCCGCTGTGGGAATGCAGACGGTCACGGCAAGGAAATGGGGAATGCGCCAGTCGACGGGGCTGTGGGGATCAGACGTCGTCGGGGGAGACAGACGCCTGCTTGCTTTTGTGGGAGCGGCCGGCCCGCGCTTGTTTCTTGGAAGCGGGCGGCGAGTATGCGCGGAGGAGGCAAGGGCTCTTGGAGCGGCCTGGCGTCGCTTGGTCGACGAACACGACAATGGTCATAATCGATGAGACGCATATTTTGTAAAATTGATCTCATTGCACAAATTTTGTTCGTCGAAAGGTATTCTGACTACCCTACACGCTTCCTGACGTTCAATTCTTTGTTGTTTACAAACATATATCAGCCTTAGTTCATATTGCCCTCCCTGAAGCTGGAATGAGAAAACGGGCTGGATACGTAATGCACAAAAAATAAAAACCCACGTTGGAAATACTTCCCACAGCGCCAGACGATATCGAAAGGATTACCTGAGTTCTTTTTTTGCCAGCTCTTTACTAGTATTTTTGTGTACGTTCCTGGGAGCGTGTGTGCGTGCGAGCGCGTGTGTGTATGTGTGTCTTTCTTCCTCCGTCCTCGTTGTTCCGCGCAGTTTGAAAATGAATGGTGGGCTTTACTGTTCAGCCCTGAAACATGTATGCAGCCTGAGCAAAGCGAAGAAAACGTTTTGGGCGGTAAATTTTAAGACTTGTACGGCGATTCTGTGAACATAACTTTGTATATAAAAACAATACGCCCCACCACCTGTCCTACTAAAAAAATTCATTCCAAACTTCGACATGTGCTTTTATTTTTAGTACTTTTGGTTGATCATTTTAATTCGCAGGAAACGCTGCAGAAAGTCGAATAGGATTTTAAAGGGGGACCCCTCCTTACAAAAGAAGTTTTAGACAGTATAGAAAGTCTATAGACTTCTGTCCATAAAGTCTATAGACTGTCTATAGACAGATGCTAGAGAACAGTTTATAGGCAATACAAATGACATAGACAGTCTATAAACAATCTATGGATTTATGGCCATGCACTTTTAGTACGTTTTTGTCTATAGACTATCTATCGACTATGAATAGACAAAAAGCAATATCTATAGGAAGTCAATAGAGTCAATCAGAAGTCTATAGACTGTCTATAGACCATTTTTATAAGGGCCGTGAGGGTTGGAACTCTTTGCTCAGTGTGTGCCTCTATCGTGCAGTCTGAACTCGCCTCTCGTTCGCTAATTCTAACGAGCGTCTCTGTGACAGCATCGTATGCGTAGCATGTGTTTCATATATGACAATTTCTCGTTTTTGTTCATTGCTTATACACTTACATTTTGAACAATAAACAACAATTAGACAGCTGTTAAAATGCATCTGCCGCTGTTGTGCGTTGAGAAATTTTCACTTCAGCTTCATAGCCATAGTTTCTTGTTCTGATATGCCTCTTTCTCGTTTTTGCAAGCAACTAAATATGCAGAGCAAAAGAAAACGAAATATAATATATGGCATGCATGTGGTCGTATATATTCAAGCGACAGTCGTGCGAGCTAGGAGCGTATTTCTGTTTTGTTTTTATTTATTTATATGTTCTAAGCTCTGGTGTGTTATTACATGGGGGAGGACTGTAAATAAATTAATACTGAAAAAATCTCGACATTGGAAGCAAACTTTCGAAATCTTGTAATATGGGATTTTACGATAGATTTATTCTTTGCATCACTCATTTACTTTGCATAATTCAAGTACTTCATTTACTTTGAGTGTCTTTAAAGCAATAAATTATTTTAGTTGGCTTGCAGCTCAGCAACGTTCTGATTTTCTTCGGAGTACTGCTCTGGCAGCGAAAGAAAAATATATTTCGAAATTAGCTTTCTTGAAATGCGCCACTCTTGCTTTTTGTTCACTCAGAAGCTTTGCTGCCTCATTTCTCGGGTCGCCTGCGTCGAAAGCATGAACGAAGCGCGGTAAGCCTGAGCCGGCAAGCTAGCGAAGTTGCAAAAGTTGACGAGTGATGGTGTGTGCGCTGGTGCGAGCCGTGCCACTGGCCCCGAATCTACAAGTCTGTTCAGCGCTGCATACAAGATGTCATAGACACCGACATTCGAGCTGCCGGCGTGATACCTTCGGGCGACCCTAACGTTCACGAATCTAAAATTGTTTAGTCTTAACAAGACTGAAAGAGCTTTTCAGAATGTACGACACTGGGTTTGCCTCATCAGTGTCAGAAGAGAGCTCGGGTGAACCATATGCTCGCCATAGTCTCTGACGCCCATAATTTGTTGCTACAGTGCAACAGAGAAATCCGATATAGCAGTAGCAGTGGTGACCACGACTCGTGTTCGATAAGCTTCCTTGCATTTTTCCAGTTTTCTGAAATTCTGCCATCTCTTATGCAGGCCCGGCTTTGATAGCACAGGGCGACGTTATCTGCCGGCTATCGTGCTCTGACTTCACACAGTGCTGCCAACAGTGAAGGGGCAAGAGAAGCGCATAGAAAAACAGAAGCTTACATGACATGGCCCTTTACCACTTCTTATGGAAGGTCTTTACTTTTTGTGAGCAAAGTTATGGCATAATTTATTTAGAAACTCGCGATTTCTTGAAAAACAATGAACAATATATGATGATATGGTTTTCAAACATTTTTTGCCATTTACGTTATGATATTGTGTAATCTGACAAGATCGCTGGCAGCCAACGGAGCCCCATTCCGTTGTCCGGAAAGGAGCTGAGTCCTGCTTTTCGCATAGTTCCAATCCGTGCCATGATGTATGCAGAAAAGTATGCGCCAGCGATGACAAAAAAGTGTAAATTGGTTGGTTCTTTATTGGGGTTTAACGTCCCAAAGCAACTCAGGCTAAGAGGGACGCCGTAGTGAAGGGCTCCGGAAATTTCTACCACATGGGGTTCTTTAACGTGCACTGACATCGCACAGTACACGGGCTTCTAGAATTTCGCCTTCATAGAAATTCGGCCGGGATCGAACCCGCCGCCGCGGCCGGGATCGAACTCACGGCTTTCGTGTCACCAGCCGAGCGCCGTAACCACTGAAATACCGCGGCGGGGCAAAAGAAAGAGGAAATGAGGCTCACGCTTTTCCATTGTGGAGTCACATTTGGTCGGCAGGTGAGGGCCCAGCCGAGCCCAGGGCCAGTGAACTCTCTGCACAGGGGAGGAAACATCGATAATGCATCGTGAGAAGACAAGGTTAGCCACAGGGAGCAGGGTTGTCGCGTTACTTAATTGAATATAAGGCACGGTTCCGTGTTGTTTGTTGTCAACGATGTGCAAGGCATGAAAAACACTTAGGTTGCCACGATTACTGCGCCTCTGCTCGGTACAAATTTTGGAATTGAATTTCTTCCCCTATGTTTTTTGTTTGAGTTTAAGAGTCGAACGACGGCCGTGACGTTACGAAACACAGAGCCGACGTAAGGCTTACAAAAATAGCGATTTATTAGCCGCTTGCTTATTTGTCGTCTTTCTGGATCCTGTGCATGGCTGGCGCAAAAGTAACGGTGACGCAACTGTAATATCGCAGTTTTACGTTGCGTCAACTCATGTGACGTAACAACCACTGTTCTGCTGTTTAAATTGACACAAAAAATAACTCCAGGAAGGGTATTCGATTACCGATTATTTACTGGGCAAATGCGAATTCAACGACGTCTATCCATGCATGTAAATTTTACGCTATTACAAAAACAAACAAATAAACAAGCAAGTAATATTTTAGTGCCTGAACTGCTTTAGCATGCACCATAAACCAATTTTCAGCGAGAAAAGCAATAAGGCTTTGCTGTCGAGACACCAGAATCAGCTGGGGGGCAGAAAGCTATTACACGAGCGAAGCAAAGTTTTTTCCTTGCAGATCAACTCAAAGTCGCCACAAAATGTCTCGCTTAGCTCCAGAATTTGACCACATGCCACGGCTTTCAACAGAACTGATATAACAATACTTCGTTGCCTTAATTCTTAATGCCAGCGTGGATTTGACTGATGCCAGGTTGTGGATGCTCTACTGAAGCGTGCATGCATAACCAGTGTTTTAATATTTCGAGGTACACCTTCAACATCAGAACGCGAGTTATTTCTGTGCAGGGGAACTGTACTCAACAAGACGCAGTGCTTTCATCGAAGTCCTGTGGCACCCTGCAATATGTGTTCGAGGTATTATTATATTGCAACTTAGTTGCACTGAAATGCGCAAACATGCACGCAAAATCTGCGCTGGAAAGTTACGCGAAAGGATTTAACAACAGTGATCTCTGCCATTCTGACGCTACTCGTGCATAAATCGATAGCATTAATGATTTGCTGGAAAAGCGCTTTGTCAACGCGTATTGCTTGACAAGGTGAAGACCGTGCTGGTTGCCCAATCACAGGGAATTCTTTCGCGTTCTTCAGCGCTTGCCGCGCTATAAGGTGTGTCGATATAAAACTCAATTTATTGTCCTCCGAAGGGGCGTGTTGATACAGATTTCTTGTTTTTGATAAAAGCACTGCGAAAAAGATGGTTCTTTGTCACAACAGTACGATCACTAGTCGTACCCGTCCTTTTTACCCACCCAGTCGCACTGTGAACATATATGTATGTATATAGTATACTCTAGCTGGAGTGAGATGTTGATTTGAAATGAATGTGTACAAGGTTCAGCAGTCCTGAAAAATCTCTCTCTGTCAGGGCTCCTTGATTCATCTTTAAAGTAAAGGCACTACAAAAAGGTCATGGATACAGACACAGTTCTGGAAGGGGAGGGCGCAATCTGAGGAAATATTGAGTTCTCGTGGTAGCAATAATGCTTGGTGTGTTGTGGTGATTCAGCCCGCTTGTTGACATTTTAAAACTAGCTGTAAGCTATGAAAGATTGAGAAAATACGTTGTCTAGCAACTTGCACACGTATAATAGCAACCAGAGGGAACACTAATGCCGCAAGAGTAGGTTTACTGGCAAAAGTGTTTTCTTCACTTGGAGCAAAGCTCGAAGACTGCGACGTAGCTAGGACGTTTTTTGCTTGCTAAGAAAAATGATAATTAATTACCCCATTATTAAAAGTATTGCCCATAGCACCCAATCTACACGCAGTTATGAAAGAATAATTAGAGAAATGCAAAAAGGTAACTTTGGAATACTGTCTAAAGGCAGTCTTATCTATATACCCGGTACATCTTGTTAATTTTTCCTTGCGGTATAACTGCGCCTAAAGTATGTTTATTTTTATAAATAAACCCACTACTCGTAAATTTATCCTGTATATTGTGCAAAAAGTGAATTTTCCTTTGTTTATGCAATGACTGTGTTGTTTTTTTTTTGCATTTTGCCGGCTGCGCTCATTTTAATTTGTTTCTTGCAACTTGCTAACTCCGCTGCTTGCTATTACAGTGACGGGGCTGTTACGTAATTGATGTCTTTTGTCGTGTCCGCTCCAATAAACCGGCAATGAATGAATTAATTAATACATTCAAAACAACATCACGAACAAAATAACATATTTTTGTCGCTATACCATTCAAGGTGTCTAATAGATTGTTGCGGAGTTTGATGGATATATCACAGTTTCATCCCTTACAAAAATGCTTCTTGAGACAGTGTTGAAGTTCTCATGAGCAGACTCAACACGCCATGTTGAATTTTTGTTGTGACCAGGATGGGCTAGTGTTGGTGAATTCTTGAGGCCGAGTTGAAACTCATTGGAAAAGTGGCCACTGTGCTAGAGTTGAGCATTCTCAATGAAATTTCTGCTTTGCGTTCATGTTGAATTCATGTTGGAATTACGGGAGTGAATCAACACGCCATTCTGAATCTTGGCTGGGGTAAAAAAGCAAAAAAAAAATCCTGGGAATACATTCGTATTGCGCTAGATGGACCGACTACCAATGCAATTTTCGGTGGTATATTCATATTTATTGCTGCAATTTCTCGTTAACGTGAAGCCGTCGTCCCCTGTGACGTAGTGCTCCTCACATACGCACAAACACGTATGTACATCAATATATATACATATATAGACCTTAGCCCTACACATCCATCAGATAAAGAGCATGGGACAGTACTGCTCACGAGGCTATAGAAAGAACTGACAGAGTTCATCTTACGATCTTAAGTGCAGCCTCGGCTTCGCCCTTATATAGTCCTACTCAGGGGTGTGCCGACCTGCGCAGGTTGTAGACTGCCGATCAGCAAAGTTATGTCAGTTACTACTGTTAATATTTATTTATTTTATGTGTAGTAGAAGTAGTGAGGTTCATATGCAACGGACTATTATTTGACGACCTTGATTCATTCATAAACAACTTAAATAAAGCATAAATAAGCGCCCTTTTTATGAGAGCACATACGAATCATCCGAAGTAGGTATGCCTGAATGAGCATATTGCACTTTTTGCTTTGCAAGAAAATGACTTTGAGCGGTTTATGAGAGTTTTGACGGGTGTTGCGTGCGTTCTTAATATGTGTCATGTGATCAGGGTCTGTTTACACGATGCATGTCGAAATGATTTCATTTAGTTAGGCTTAGAAACGGCTGTCTTGAGATGATTCAACTTAAGTTCAACATAAATTGCTCAATAGTAAATCTCTTGACTACGCTCAACAAAAATTCCGTGTAGCAGGTGTTGTGTAGGCTCAACATACATTGAGTTCATGTGGGTTTCCAGTTGATTCAACAGGAGCTCAACAAGGCGTCAACTAAAGCTCAAAAGTCATTTTTGTAAGGGATCGTACAGTCCTGGCATATTTAACAATTTCTCTTATAGTTAACCATGTAACAACTGCATGAGAAAGAGAAAAAAAAAGATTCGGCCTTTACATTGCAAAAATATAAAAACACTGCCTTCTGCATTAAGAAAATATAATTAGTTCCCAATTAAAATTAGTAAATAACGATAATTGGTGTATCTCCAGGACAGTGATACGGCACAGAAACACTCAGTCGCATCCACTGATGCGCATTTTCATATTACATCAACAACAACAAGATAAAAAACTGCTCCATCGACCGGCAGTGAAGCCGCATGAAAACATTAATACTTCGCTTTTGTGCAGTCGTTAGGGTAAGATTTTGCAGTGATGTTATCTTCTACGAGGCCTCCTAAATATTTGGTGGCTGGCGCTTTGACCTTTATACGTTTGAAGAGGGTGTCATGGCAGTAATGTGAGGAACTGGCATACTTGCACAATAACAAAAGAAAGCTCTTCGATTTCTACATTGTGTAGTATGCAATACGCCAGACATAACAGGTTTAACATTTGGGGCACTAAGTTACAGTTGGTTTCTCTTTCATTCTTTTTATTTTCGCGAAACAGTGCGCCGAGCCTAAATAATGAAGAGTAAAGAAGGTATGCCCCATGTTCCTCAAATCATTTACTACAACTCTACACTCTTAGAAAAAAGGTAGTAGTACTTACCAACTTTGGGGTAGAAACTGGTTGTCACATATATTACTACCCTGTTAGTAACTGCAGTAAGTAACGGGGAGGTTAGTAACAGTTACTAACCCATTGAGTTAGTAACGGCTGCTACCCGCAGTTAGTAACGGGAAGCTAGTAGTATTTACTAAGAAAATGAATAGAAACTCGCATATGCTGCTAGGTTCTTCGTACGGTGTGCTGGCGTGGCTTGTCAAATTTGTGCGTACTCGAAAAATAAAAAAAGCTTAACAGTCAATTTGACTAATTCCGGAATCCAGACAGAGCTATCAGAGCGTGCTGGCAGTAAATCACACACTTAGGTTTAAGCTTACCGCGCATTACATGGAGAAATTATGCGAGATTATGGCATCAACAACCTTAGCACAAATCACAAAGCCTCACAAATCACAAATCAGGAAGAGTCACACGCGCGCACTGCGCGTGCACATGTAGAGAAATCTTTCTCGGGCTTATATACTCCGTAAATCAGGCTCGCATTTACGGGCTAGTTGCTCGTACCGGTTGAGCTAAGATACGAGCTTTAATTTTGAAGATTATATTGTAGAAACGGCTTAATCTACCTAACCGCATGCTCCTGCAGAAATGTTTAATTACAAAATCAATTTATTGGCATGACAGTCTGCGTCAGTTACATTCTTTGACTTTATTTTGGGGTAAAAGGAACGGTTACTAACTAGGTAGTAACTGGCGACCACAGTTAGTAAAAAGGTAGCAAGGGCTACTTTTACTAACCATACTTTGAAGAGGGTGGTAAGTAGTAAGCAAAAAGTAGTAAAACGAAGTCAGAGTTAGTAACTGCTGCAGTTACTACCTTTTTCCTACCCATTTACTAACCTTTTACTAACTTTTTTTTAAGAGTGTACTGCTGGCCCAGTACTTCTGTTTCGGTTCCCACCTAAAGTGACTTTCAGAAAGAGAGAGAGTGAGAAACTTGTTATTTTTTAGCTCATGTCCGAAGGCTTTCAGACTCAGAGGTCAATGCACAGAACTAACACAAGACATGGCGTTCACAAAACAGTGCAACATTGTTGTTCCATCGTCAGCACCATTCGTGTCCTTGCTATTCGGAGCAGATGACTGTTCTCTGTGTGCACGGCTGACTTGTGGAGGTTTTTTACGCTGACTTACCGCTGAAGCCGAAACAAAATATCTAGACGAAGAAATCATTTGAAAGTGCTTGAATCAGAACCTTATTTGATTTCGTTTATTCAGTGTAAGAATAAATTACCTCAAGCACAGTGAAGCACATGACCTATAGTTTCTAAGCCCCAGCGCACAAGTATGAAGACCTGAAAACTTCGAACACGTGTACGTATTAAAAAAAAGAGAGAGAAAAACAGATGGGACCTGCATAAAAAAAAATTGGCACGAATATTATTTTACTAGTCTTTTTTTTTTATTTTTCGGAGCGCAAAATTATTGGCTGGTGCATGGAACAAAATTTCAATAAGTGATTTTTCGTCTTCATCCCGTGCACATTCAGGTAGAAGAGCTGCAGGGAACAAAGCGGACTAAGTGACTCCTGTCAGTGAACACGCAGAGCCATATGCAACGCGCTATCGTAAACAACCTAGGCATTTGCCAGGTAGCCCACTCTATCGCAGCGCAGACAACCTAAAAAACTAGATATCGTACGGCCATTGGGGAACGGATGTGCATGAAAGAAGACCTGTTATTCAGCCCGGTGTGTTTAAGTTTGGACGTGTGCGCTTATGTGCGTTCTCTCGTCCTGTTTTAGCTTCGTTAAAGCTGCATGTGCTTAACTAGGTGCAGTAAATTCTTGTCAGCAATGAAGCTGGAACACTCGCTCAGAAAAAAAAAGAAAAAAAAACGTGTACACAACCTGTCGACCAAGTGCGGCTGGTTGTGGCAAACCATAAGACGCCTTTAGGAAGAGTTTTTAGCTGTTTCCAGAATTAGTGAAATTTGCATGTCTTATTCTCTCCGAACAATTTTAGGAGCTTATTAGGTAAAATGCGATGATTTACACTGGAAATAATGAAGGCACAGTAATGTAATTTCTCTTCTCCGATTAAAAACACATCGCTATTCGGCAGTACGGCAACGATGAAGCCGTGAAGATGTGATACTAGAAACGAGTGGCCAAAATTCCAACAGTATGTATGTGCAAACTGTGGAGCTAAACAAGTCGCAAGAGGTCAGTTATGCACAATGTATTTTGTTGAGCGACTTGCTTTTATTGGCGAGGACAAGTACATGGGCTATTATGTAGTTACAAAGCTAACGTTCAAATCGGGACCGCCCTTGTCGGGTTAGATTATGTTTAATGCGTTACGAGTTGACTGACAAGCTTAGTAACCTGCACTCTTGTGTAACCCATTTCTTGCACCGGTTCTCTATAAACACCTTCCACCCCGCGTTTACTATTAGAGTTGTGCATCTCGCTTTTGATACCATTGAGAGGGCATATATATCCGTAGTCTATCTGCACACTTTTCGTTGTTATTCTCGGGCACTGTTTTGGCATAGATTAGCATGTGCAACATTTCTTTGGCTGTAGAAATCGTAATCATCAAGCTGAGACAGAATAGGAGAAAGAATTTGTATTTTGGTGAAAGCAAGATCCGCTTGGGCACAGATGCATTAATATGAGCGAGCGACTCTGAAAACTTCTCCCTAATAGACGAACGTAACCTCTCAAAATTATGTAACAGTAGCAACTGGCCATAAAAATTGGTAGTCTACAGCGAAACTAGTATCCTCCCTATAGGCATTAGCGTCCAACATGAACTGCCACCGAACAGGCCCCACTCGGTGGCGTAAATCGCTTTCGATACAACAAAACTATTGCGGTGATAAAAGAAAAATTAATAACACTTAGTTGAGAGCGGAGCTAGTGCGTCGTTTCAATAACCTGTGCAGAGAGAAAGTAAAAGCGAATTTTACGTTGAATAAAACCGGGCAGTAAAATTGCAAGTGCCACTCGGGGGAATACCCGCAGTAGAGAGAGCGGAGTGAAAGAAAAGAGCGAGTTTAAAAAGCAACCCACGTTTTCGAGCGGCGAAGTGACCCTTAGATCCTCCGTGGTGGCGGCAGTCGGGCCGGGAGGCTCCTGAGACGAACGCAGTGATGACCTCCGCAGTAATGGCTACGCACTCGGACACGCTCGTTGTCTGTCCAGCACCGCTCCACAGTCACGCTCGGGTCAGGGCGATGGGGATGACACTGGCCGCCGGACGCGGCGCACGGTCCTGGTGCGATCCACGCCGGCAGCAGCAACAGGAACGGCACCAACGTCGTCGAGGAGGAGGCATGGGCCAGTGTCTTGCCGCAACCGGCGACGCTCGCGACTTGGGGCGCCCGAGTGACTCGAGCCAAGCCGAGCCACCCAGCTGCCTTCCCGAAAAACTGGCTTCCCACCCTCGCCTGCCGGCCAGCGTCCCCACCTCCTCGACCGGCTAAGCATCGCCTCTCCCCAAACGGGAGCTGCCATTTTGCCCGCGGATCGGGGATGCGAGGGCAAGGGCTTCCGACGTGGCGGTTGGAAAGTGGTGTGTTGACGGGAAGGGGGGAGCGTGGGTGGGTGGCGATGGCGGCGAGGCTTTTAGGTTTGCGCTGGTTTCGGTTTCCTGACTGCCGCCGCCGACCGAGCCCTCGCTTCGCCCGGCGGACCAGCAGCCGCGAGGAATCACCTTCCCCTCCTGGCTCGACGTCATCCCTTCCCAAGACCCGGGAAACAAAACGCAAAGCGCTGCGCCGACCGCTGTCCCTTCTCTCCCACCGGCGCCGGAGGAGCAGCGCGGGATACGCGCATGCGCCACCCCGTGCGCGCCTCCTGATTGGCTCCCGCCGGGCCAACGAAGGAGGGATCATCCCGTCTGCCCTTTGGCGGCGCTGCCTGACGCCAACGGCGCCCGGCCTTGCCTTTGAGCGCTCCGCGCGAAAAGCAAAATGCAGCAAGGCACAGCGGGCTCCCACGTTGGGCGCCACCGAATGAGCAGGTTCTTCGACAGTGCGGAAAAGCGATCCCACCCATGCCGCTTCCTCCTCGCCCCAGCCAGCCGGTGGTCGCGCCGCGAGGTTCGACGGGAGAAGGAAAAGGAGGAGGAAAATGGCGTATCCTGGCGCGAACAAGAGGGAGAAGTGGCGTTTGAAGAGAGCGGGAAAGTGACGGGTTACGCGAGCTCTTCTTCCGACCGGCTCTTCGGCTCGACTCGTTGCGAAGGGCGGTAAGTATGGATTTCTCCACCCGATGCCTCACGCCTGTTAGCCTTCACCCCTTCCCCCCCTTTCCTTTCCCTCTTGTCAGACTCTTCTGGAAGCGAGTTGCATTGGCAGTGTCTCAGAGCCGAGCGTTCGACCACTCGGTTCTTTCGGCAAAGGTGCCGTTCCTGAGAACCCGTCCAGTCTCCTGACGTGGCGTGCGCCAAACGGCACATTTGGACAGGCTCGCGTTATCGTGTCCGCCGCTTTTCCTCCCTCCTTCCACGCTCCTCGCTGGAAACACACTCGTGCACACACACGCTGGCTCCTTTTGTTTGGCCCCGATTGGGGGTAGAACGAAGAAAGGAAACCTCCAAGCGACGGTTAGAATAAGAAAAAATAAAGTAACGCACATGTAACATTCCGCTCCAAGTGCAACCGCGGACACGTGCGCGTTTATCGAACTTCGCGTCACCGAGCGAAAGCTCTTGCGTGTCTGCATAGGCTGAGCCCAGTCTTCGGCACCGGCGTGGTTACCCGGGGCGAGACCTTTTTCGTCACCCCGGTCGGTGTATACAGGACACCTGGCCCTGTCAGAACGATAGCGTGACCTTGCCATGAAGAACGCGGACAGAGAAAGAGGAGGCGAGTGAGAAAGTGGGCGTGGACGGGGGTACCGTGAGCGGATGCGTGACACTTTTCGTGACGCTCTCCTCAACCACGGAATGCGCCAGGGTGCGAACGTATGCATTTTCTGGCCGAAGTCTTTTTTGTTCTGCTTCAAGATTTATTCTTTTGATTTTCTCCTAAAATAAAAATGAAAGCAGTCAACATTTCATTTTGATCGCGTGAAATTCTTGAACCCATGCTTACCAACGGTTTTATAAACTATATAATGAAGGCCCAAGGCAGAATAAAGAGCACATTGCTTTGTCTTAAGATCGAGCGGTTTTTACTTGTACGGGAACTCTGTTGTACTACTGGCTGAATTCCGTATCACGATATACTTCAGGTGCGACTTTCTAAAACGACAACAGAGTAGAGAGAGCACACGTAGTTAGTACTTTCTGGTGGTCGTACATTCAGTATGCTTATTCCAATGTATGTACCATACTTAAAATTTCCATGTGACGGGTTCTATGATTCCATACGTTCCCATAAGAAAATTAGAGTCGGTATGGACTATATATTGCAAGCACGTATGGAAACTCATCACCATCATCATCATTATCAGCCTGACTACGCCCACTGCAAGGCAAAGGCTTGTCCCATGTCTCTCCAATTAGCTCTGTCCTTCGCCAGTTGCGGCCACCGTATCCCCGAAAACTTATAAATTTCATCCGCCCACCTAACTTTCTGCCACCTCTTGCTGCGCTTGCCTTCTCTCGGAATCCACTCCGTTACCCTCAAGGACCAGCGTTTATCTTGCCTTCACATTACACGCCCTGCCCAAGCCCACTTCTTCCTCTTGATTTCAACTAGGATATCATTAACGCGTGTTTGTTCTCTCACCCACTCCGCCCGCTTTCGATCTCTTAACGTTACACCTATCATTTTTCTTTCCACAGCTCGCTGCGTTGTCCTTAATCAATGACCAGTTATAGTCCCTCTCACTGCTGGCAGTTCAAGACATCCTTGCTGAGCGGAGGTGGCATTATCGATCCTGATTTCAGTAGGAGTCGTCTTTAAATCGAGCGGAAACTCATTGCTGTGGAAAGGCGTGTAAATCGCA